>NC_092560.1:45636048-45816048 GCF_037038585.1 Patagioenas fasciata
CAGATTCTGCAGAGATACAAAAAGAGAAGAGGGCACAGCTAGGCAAAATATATTTGTTCTTCAACCAGATTTATTTTACTGCCAGACTTTATACTATAAGACTTCCTTTTGTCTCAATTTTTCCATGGAAGACAATTAAGAATTTGGAAGGCATGGGTGTTGGAGAATGGCTTGGAAATGGGGGACGTGGGTCTGCGGAGCAGTTGTACGAGCAGAGCCTATTCTGAAGGCCTTAGCATAAGCAGCAAGACTAGGCCGGAGTGGGAACCGCTGACTGTTTCAGTAAAATCAGCAAGGCCACTGAGACCTTGGCAGAGTTTCACAAAGAGCTTCCAAGAGCACAAGAATGTAGAATAAGCATAGCTAGCAGCTGCAAGTAGGAGGACCATGCAAATGTGACTGTTAGAGCTTAAGCCAATCAGTAGGTGACAGGTATGCATAATTATTGTGAACTGTATAAGTATATGCTTTTCAGGCTAATAAATCTAACTATGCTTTGTCACTCATATTGAGTCAACCTGCATGTTCCTCTGCCACTCAAAAGTGGTGCCCGAATGGGGAGCTGAAGTTTCCACTCGGAGCAGCAGATGCAGAAAAGCACCAGTTAGCAGCGAACCGGGGGGCTAAGATTGACCGAATGCTGTTCGATGCGGTGTGTCGTTCTGAAAGCCTGGACCGTCCAAAAGGGGTCTGCCGTCTGCAGGGGCTACTGGAAAGGCTGCAACACAGAAAAGCACCAGTTAGCAGCGAACCGGGGGGCGAAAGCCTGGACCGTCCAAAAGGTGTCCGCCGTCTGTGGGGGTTATTGGAAAGGCTGCCACAAGGTTAACGAAGATAATAAGGATTACAAGGATTACAAAGATAACGAGGATAACGGGAAAGATTGAAGCGCCGGTCAGCGACATGGATTTTGAGGTAGCCCTAAATTTATTTCAGCGCTTTTTACAAAAGCGGGGTGTAGATTGTATCAAGCAGTTATCGGGGTTAGTTACGTTAGGAAGAGTGAAGTTATGGAGCGAAACGTGTTTTCTGAAGAACAGGCCGTGGTTGGGCCCCTCCTGCGTGTTCTCTCTGTGGGGGGACTTGAATGGGAAGAAAGTAACATTCGTAGACTGCTAATTTGGGAGAAACCGAGAAGGCTTTTAAAGGTTAACTTTGGGATGATAAAGGGCAGAAATTATGGAATAAAGTCAGCAATGAAGGTGATAAAGAAGCTAAATCATTAGTAATTACATGGAAGCTTATAAAAGATTTTAAGGCTAAACGGTCTGCTGCTGCTGGAGTTTTTGCTTCGTTGCGACCTGATAAGAATCCTGAGAGTCACTGTGAGGTTTACCCAGTTCATGTCTTTGATACCCTCCCTATTCCATCCCCTGCTGTGCTCTCAGCACCCCCGATAGCTCAGCAGTCCGGGGTGGGGGGAGGAAAAATGCTGAGCGGCTGGCCTCCTGTACCATTGCCCAACCCTGGTGAGAACAGCAAGTCCAGAGGACTGGAGTCAGACAACTTGCCCAAGGAACCTGTGAAAGCTGAGAACGCTAAGGTCGTAAACAAGCGTACTGTCAGTCCTTTTAACAATTTGTATCTGCCTTTAGCATCTTTTAACCCTCTAACTTCCATGAGAGAGCAGAAGGAGTCGCCGGATAAGAACTGGGCAAAAGAACTGTGTGAAAGATTAGATAACTATTAGTGAGTGAATGCAACAGTCAGCAATATCAAGCTATGAGAGAGGTGCCTGAAACCAACAAGGCGGCCAAATCGTTTGCAACTATTAATCAGGGTCCCAATGAGAATTACATGCAATTTATTGACCATCTTCAAGAGACCATCAATAAGCAGGTTGAAAACTTAGAAGTTAAGGAAGCACTGGTGTTGAAATTAGCAGTAGAGGATGCTAATGTTTGCTATCAACGTGTTATCTGAGGGTTTTACAGTACATGTACAGTACAGTACGTGCTTCTGTGTATTGCCCCTTTGAAAATCAAGCAGCTTGTCAGGAATGTGAGTTAGTTGTTTCACTGGTTGTTGTTAGAATTGTTTCTTTGTGGTATAAGTACACCGTAAAACTTTCTCCCCGCTTTTCCCACTCGTGCTGCAAGCATCCCTGTGCTTCCGCCCCTCTCCCTCCCTCTTCTCATGGTTTTTACTTGCAAGATGGGGTGAGGAATTATTGTTTTCAGTTGTGTTCCTAAAAAATCAGTATTGGGAGGTGTTTTAAAACATAGGAAAGCACTCGGACAAGAAATCATTAAATCATTTCAGTCAGTTTCACAGGCGGGGCGAATTGAACTTCAACAAGCTGAGAGAGAATTGACTGACAACACACAGGTCAGAAAACTTGTTAAAGTCTGCAAGATGCTTTCCTTATTAACCTGTTTTCTTTGTGGGTATCTGTTTAAGTATGTTGCAATTTTGGTAGGTCTTTGTTATATGATACGATAAGTTCACAGTCTGTTAAATCATGAGAATCCGTTGACTCAAAAAGTGCGTTTTGTGATATTACAGAAGATCATGAGTAATTTAGCTCTTACTGTGTGAATGTGATGGTAAAATTTTTGTGTGTAGTAGTAAAAGCCTTGCCTGGTCCAGCTTGCTGCGGCAGCGGGGGGGCGGGTGCTGATTGGGCTCCAGTGCACACTGACCTGTTTTGTCAGGCAGACCTGGCGGTACCTCTGCCTGGCTGAGCAGTAGGCAGTTCAAAGGTGCAATGCAAAAATTGAGAGATTGTCTTAAATTAGTGTAAATGTGATCTATCTGCATATTTGAACTTGGTATTTGGTTTTCATATCTGAGCTCAGTATTTTAATTTGCATATTTCTATTTGGTACCAAAAGAATTTTGTTTGGGGAGATATTTACAAAATAGGAACCGGTTCCACTGCTAAAATTCCACCTTGCTCCCCCTTAGGAAGCATCCTTGCGCATTAGAGTAATTGCTTATATTGTTAGCTAGTAATTTTGAGACCAGAAAAGAATTTGAATTCTTAAATCTGCTTTGGGAAAAAACAAAACAAAACAAAACAAAACAACAAACCTGGTTGCCTGCTGCTAAGCGGAGAAAAGGGGGGCTTTACTCCCCCCACTCTTTTTTTTCTGGAGTATTGTCATCCATCCTTGTTGTGGCACTTCTCGGCTTTGTATCAGGGGTTGTTGGTGTTGTTTATTTTTGCTTCTGTCTTGTTTCCTAGGTTTCGACACATTCCTATAGCTTGGGTTAAGATTTGTTAAGTACATTGTAAGCTCAAATAACGTTTTCTGAGAATTTTGTTTAGTTACATGTCCCACAAGAAGCTGCTTGGATGGTGCAGATCTGCTTGTGTAGGTGAGAAATCTCCAAGGAAATTTCGAATGCTCTATTTCCACTAGTGTTAACAACCAATGTTTCGATAAAGCAAATACTACACTGATAGATCTGAAACAGAACTTCAATCCGGTAAGGGAAATCAATATCCAATAAATATGACAGCCAAAATGGAGTTAGAAACTTTGAAGAACAAATTTATGACAACCTTACAGGCTGACTACATTTGATTCAGTTCAGTTCAGTTTTAAGCTAAAAATATCAAAGCGGTTTTCTGATATGTTAAAAAAAAAAAAAAAAAAAAAGATGAAGCATGCAGGAAGTCAATGAGAAAATGAATAAGCACAGCAACACATTATCATCTAAAAGACTATCTACATGTCTTGTTCTAATGCAATTTTCTTATTACAGCAGAAGCTACAGGTATATTGGCCACAATTTACTCCATATTAAGTAAATGAAATATTTCTCTTAATCTGAGATGCTACTTCACACTCTTGTAACTGTTTCCAATGTGTAAAAGCTCTTGCATGCACTCCCCAGTTAAAACAAGCAAGCAATCAAACAAACAAACCAAAAACCTAAAACCAATACCCAAAAACTGAACCAAAAAACAAAAGAATGAAGAACAGAGGAAGGAAACATATAAAATCCACAAAAAAACCCCAGCAGTTCACACCCGTGCATACTCATAAAAGATGGGTACATACATCTCTTGTGAATCAAATTGAGGCTGTGTAGACTACAGGTATACTAAAAAAGCTGTAAACAAAAATAAATAAATAACCATAACTTAAGAGGAGCCTGTTGGAATGATGTAACATTTAGTTTTCTGCAACATTTTGATTTATAATCTCAATGCGAGCATAAACAACATCTTAATGACAATCACAATTTGTCTTAGATTAGTGGGACTTACTAGTATCCGTTGAAAACCTAGTGCTACAGAATGATTCAAAATGTTCAGTCGAGGAGTTTTAGCTCAGAAAAAGAAAAAAAAGTTTTTTAAGTCTTGGGAAATTAATCTAATAATACTCATAGGAAGGGGAAGCAGTCATTTTGAAGGCACAGAATGGTAACACTGGAAAACAGGTACGTACTGAAACTAGATATGAGTCTGTAAAATTATTACAGATAGAAATGTAATAAAAGGTAATAAAAGATTCATGCCACTTAAGCAAAATGAGATAATAACTGTATTTAACTGAAAAGAGAAATGTTTTTCTCTCTTTGCCATGGGTAATGTCAACTAACATCTAAGGAAGTTCCCTCCATGAGCCCTGGTTGGCTTTCTCAAGGACTGCTTTGTCATCTTCAGGGGGGTTTTTCCCTTTCTTAATTGGAGTTTGTCCTGCATGAATTTTTATTTTAACAAAAAAGTATTTCCTCAGACCACATCACCTCCTGTCTGACTTCTGTGAATATCCCTTCTTTGATACTGCCAAGCGTAAACTTTCCGTCAATGTTTAAGAAAAATGAGACTTCATTTCCTGAGCCTGTCACTCTTTTCAGTGGCTTCTGCATTTTTATGACCCTAAAGTAAATAATCTCCTCCTTGCCTCCAAAGCCTGTCTCAACTCTGCTGTATTAATCTACTGATATGTCTTAAATCGTGGTCCTCACTACAAATGCCAAGATCACTATTTCCCGCCACAGTCACAAGTTCTACAGTCATTCTTAAGCAAATGGCTGTTCTTTCCTGACATACTACTGTAGGGCTCTTCTCACCCGACTGTTCAATTTCCAGTTCACTCACGAAACTGAGAAGGACAAAATGTGTTAAGAAGTGAAGCTGAGTTTTATTTGTCAGTTTATATAACATGACTTTAGAACATAAATTGTACAGTAAATGGGCTTTCAGTCCATAATTTCTTTCAGTTTATAATATATTTGAAGCATTAACTATGCCATTTGGCCTTTTTATCTTGTGTTTCATTGTGCATAATGCAAACAAACAAACAAACAAAAAAAACCCACCAAAACCAACCAAACAAAGAAACCCCAAACCAAACCAACAAAAACCCCAAAGAAAACACCAAAAAATCAATAACAAAATATGAAATGAAAACTAAAAGTAAGAGATGAAAACTGGATGTATACATATGGAGCACTTATTACCGGTATGCAAAAGAGTAGTTATGGTCTGGAACCTTGGGTAGTACTTTTAATAGCTTCCGCTATGATAAAATGTCAGACTTCAAGGCTACCTCTGTGATATGTGCAACTAATAACTAAGAAAGAAACATGACAACAGCTCACAATTCCAAAAGGGATTTAACTGGTAGGTAAGAGAAGAAATACTTACATTAGTTTAGAGCGTATCACTCCTGAGTAATGAGATGAGATTAACAAAGGCAAAAGCTCAAGCTGAATTCCAAGTAAAAGCTTCCTGACAGTGAGATCTATTAAGCCATGGAACAACTTTCCTCAGGATATTTAAAAGAGACTAAACTATACATCTGTTGGGATAACACATTGATAAATATACAGAAGGAAGCAATTTCACCTTGGAAGAGTGAAGAATTAGTCAAGGTCTGATAAATATTTGTGTCGTATGAATCTGTGAGTTTGAATAGAACTGGCAAAAGCAAACACACTTTCTTAATTATCAGAAAGACCTGCAGTGGCATAGCTTTGGTAATTTTGTACACCATTTCTCTGTATGAAGACTGTTGATTTATACTAAACATGAAATTAAGTGGCTCAGTAGTAAATAGCCCACTCTGCTCCAGTCTGGAATGCCCTTTTTCATGATCCAGGCATAAAATGATCCCTTAGAATCAAGTATTACCTCCTTCACACTACTCTCTCCACCTCATGACCATATCCAAAGTACAGAATCTGTAATTAAATTTAATGTAAGTTTTGCTGATGATAAGTGATGAAGGAGAGAAAACAGAACTAATAGGGAAGGCATTCTACAACTACAAATGTGTAGACATTTTTATAAGATCACTTTTCTGCTTATAACTAGCTTGAAACCTGCAGGAGTATGACATGTAAATGGCAGAATTGTGTACTATGTTTAGGATGAAAGAAACTGTACAAATATAAATTGTTGTCATCTGGCTGACCAACTTGCATTTCATGACTTGACTCTTGGACTTTTGGGAGTTATTTGCTGTTCTCAGAGTTGTAGAATGAACAAAGTAAACAATATCATGTGTACAAATTAACAGGGTCAAGGATAAGGAGACATTCTGGCACATCACTTCAGAGCAGGCTGGTGTTGTACAGACTTTCCTACAGAAGACAGTAATGGTAGATAATTTACTAATATAATTTTAAAAATATTAAAATTATGTTTAAAATATTATAAATATCATTGATTAGTCATTCATTTTATATTTTCTATTTTATGGATAAGGAAAACTGAAAAAGTATGCAGAAGGACCTCATTCGAAGCTACAGCTGCAAGTGAAAGTATATTATGGTGTCAGTTCCTGTATCATATTTTATTGCTTGGCCTGTTAAGTTGTAAAATTGGAAGATGCTGCTGAAATAATTCAATCAGATAAAGTTAGGTAATATTGAAGAAAATCCTTTTCATTTTTATTGATCCATAAATATTGGAGTGTAAATGTATGAACTACTTCTCAGAAAATGTGGAGATGTTAGTGCCATAATTCTGAGTAGGAAAAAAAGAAAATATGAATTATATATTAGCAGATGAACTTAAAGTCACCTGACCACAATTCAAGGTTATAAAATCAGATTCTATTAATACTTCCTTTATCCTTATTGGAAACAAATATTTCTACTCTCTTAGGATCTCATATCCTATCACAGGTATGAAAGGAAGTCTGGGGAAGAGTGAGCAACACCAAAACAGATATTGCATAAATATTTATTTCTTCTCTCCCTGAAAATAGAAAGGTGATATATGTATCTCTTCTATTCCCACAGTAGTTTTAGCTCTGCATCACTATTTATTTTGTATTATAGTAAATTATATACACGCTTAAGACATATAAAATTGAGTTAGGATATTGAGGCTTCTTTTCTTAGTCTCTGTTTTGAAATGTCTTTTATGTTATTTCCATCTTGCTTCTTCTACAGTCTGTGTTTTTAGAAAATTTACTTTTGTTCCTTGGTTTGTTTCCATAGTCTTTTCTCTTTCATCCTCTGTAACTGTTGCTGTGTTACTATGGATCAAAAAGTTTTAATGCTGTTAATGTGCTCACAACTCTCCTCTTTGTCAGTCTATATCTATATTGACTTTTGTCTGTCCCTTTTATCCTTTAACCAATGATACTAGCTATTACCAATTATGTAGCTATGCAGCTTTAGTTATGTTCTTCTCTTTACCTTTAGTGCTTGTTCTTTTGCACTTTTTTTTTTTTTTTTTTGGTGGTGCATGTGTATGTGATTGGTTCTTTCCTTGTTTTGCTTTTTTGTCGTTGTTGTTGGGTTTTTTTTTGGTTGGCTGAATTTTTTTCCCTACTTTGTTTTATTCCAGTTTGAAATATGGAATATTAAAAAAAGTAAAACTTCAGCAACAAAACTGAAAAACTTAATTATCCTTGGAGCATAAACTGGATCCCAGAGCTCTTGTGTCTCTTTAAGAATTCAGATGCTGTAGGCAGTGCCTGGTTTCTGAGTCCATTAGTTTTGTTTTGATATTGCAGAGTGACTGTGAATTATTTTCTTTTCCTTAATTTTATCTGATACTTTTTCTTGGGCTGTGAGTTGAACCCCTCAAGGCTTAGTTTTCCTACCCTAGGTTTCTGAATATGCAGATGAGTTTTCTCACATTATTCCATAGGTGTAAGCATCTGCAAAATGCAGCTTTTTAAGAGGCTCTGTTTCAGGAGGACAAATATGTCGCTCAGAAGAGGACTCAGAGTCTGGAATCTTAAAATCATAGAATCATAGAATGTCCTGAGTTGGAAGGAACCCACAAGGATCACCAAGTCCAACTCCTGTCCCTGCATTTGACAACCGCCCAGTTCACACTATGTGTTTGAGGGTGTTGTCTAGTCTCTTAATACTGCCAGACTTGGAGCCATGACTGCCTTCCTAGGCAGCTGGTTCTAGGGCTTCACTACCCTCTGGATGAAGAACCTTTTTGTAACGCCCAACCTAAACCTCCCCTGGCACACTTTCCTGCCATTCCCTCGGGTTCTGTCATTAGCCAGAAGAAGAAAAGAGCTATGCCTTCAGCATCCCTCATGGTGCCTCTGGCTGCATGAACTGATATAGCCGCTCAGACTGCGCTTGGGAGGGAAGATCACAGGATCACACAGAATCATAGAATGTTAGGGATTGGAAGGGACCTCAAAAGATTATCTAGTCCAATTCCCCTGCCAGAGCAGGAACACCTAGATGAGGCTACACAGGAATGTATCCAGGCAGGTTTTGAATGTCTCCAGAGAAGGAGACTCCACAACCTCCCTGGGCAGCCTGTTCCAGTGTTCTGTTATACTCACTGAGAAGTTTCTTCTCAAATTTAAGTGGAACCTCCTGTGTTCCAGTTTGGACCCATTATCCCTTGTGCTACCATTGATTGTCACCAAGAAGACCTCCATCCTTGTGACACTCACCCTTTATATATTTGTAAACATTAATAAATTCACCCCTCAGTCTCCTCTTCTCCAAGCTAAAGAGACCCAGCTCCCTTAGCCTTTCCTCATAAAGGAGATGCTCCACTTCCTTAATCATCTTTGTTGCCCTGCGCTGGACTCTCTCCAGCAGTTCCCTGTCCTTCTTGAACTGAGGGGCCCAGAACTGGACACAATATTCTAGATGGGGTCTCACCAGAGCAGAGTAGAACCTCTCTCAACCTACTAACTACCCACCTTCTGATACACCCCAGGATGCCATTGGCCTTCCTGGCCACAAGGGCGCAGTGTTGGCTCATGGACATCCTGTTGTCCACCAGGACCCCCAGGTCCCTTTCCCCTACACTGCTCTCTAATAGGTCACTCCCCAACTTATGCTGGAACCTGGGGCTGTTCCTACCCAGATGCGATATGCTAGACTTTGTTATATTTCACTAAATTTTTCCCTGCTCAACTCAGCCTGTCCAGGTCTTGCTGGATGGGAGCATCTGTCCAGGTCCTGGGCTGCAGATTGTGCCTGAGTTTCTGCTCAGGGACTGACGACAGCAGCAAGCTTACCTGTGGGCAATGTGCCCAAGTGAAGGAGCTGCTCAGCCTGGTGACAGAGGAAGTGTCCAGACTGAGTACATCAGGGAGTCAGAAAAGGAGACTGACTGGTTGAATCACAGTCTACCATCCCTGAGGCAGGAGCAGAAGCCAACCACAGCACCAGATACAGAGGACCCCTATCACCTTGCCACAAGGCTGAAAGGGGGTACCCAGAAGATGGGGGATAATGGAAACGGGTTACCACTTGGGGCAACAGGTGAACACACCCTTAGCCTGCCCCACCTTCACAGGTGCCTGTGTACAACAGGTATGAACCCCTGGAATTGGATGGGCAAGCAGCTGATGCTGCTGATGAAGACTACTTGATAAGCATGGCCACCTTAATAACAGGGACATAAACTAAACTGAGATGTTTAATGCTTTCTTCACCTTGGTCTTCAATACTGGTGATTGACTTGGGAGAACATATAACCCTGGGTTAGAAAACCATGGCTGCATGAACCATAAGCTCCCAATCAACCTGGAAATTCTATGGGGTTTGCTACTCCCGCTAGATCCCTAAACGTCGATGGAGCCTGGTGGTATTCATCCAAAGGTGCTTAAAGAGCTGGCTGATGTCATAGCGGGACCTCTCTCTGTGATTTTTCAACTGTCCTGGGAATCTGGAGAGGTCCTGGCTGACTGGAAACTGGCAAACATTGTCCCAATCTTCAAGAAGGGGAACAGGGATGACCCTGGAAACTACAGGCCTGTCAACCTCACTTCTGTTCTTGGCAAAATCATGGAAAAGATTGTTCTGGAAGTTATTAAAAAACATCTGAATGACAATGCAGTCAGTGGTCCCAGCCAGCACGGGTTCATGAGGGGAAAGTCCTGCTTAACAAAATTTATTTCTTTCTGTGACAAGGTTACCCACCTAGTTGACCAAGGGAAGCCTGTCAATGTGATCTTTTCAGATTTCAGTAAAACCTTTGGTATTGTCTCTCACAATATCCCCCTGGACAATATGTCTAGCATACAGCTGAACAAACACACAATACCGTGAGTGAGCAATTGGCTGATGGGTTGAGCTCAAAGAGTTCTATTAAATGGGGTTATGTCAGGCAGGCAACCTGTCACAAGCAGGTTCCCACAGGGATCCATCTTAGAGCCAGCAGTCTTCAGTGTCTATAAATGACTTGGACTCAGGACTTGAGGGAATACTTAGCAAGTTTACTGATGACACAAAGCTTGAAGGAGCTGCTGACATTCTTGAGGGCAGAGAGACCCTGCAGAGGGATCTGGACAAACTGGAGAACTGGGCAATCAACCACTGCATGAGGTTCAACCAAGGTGAGTGCTGGCTTTTGCACCTCGTCAACACTGCTGTTAACGTTTCAGTGTAAGAAACCAGTAGTCTGTTTCACTATTCATTCAGGACTTGAAGAAATGATCAATATTTTTAGATCAATTAAAATGTTGAACAACACAAGCAGGGAGTCAACATTACAGTAGTATTCTAGTAAAGTTTTTATGTTTGTTATTCTATCCTTTAAAAAATTCTTTGCAGTTCATGTTTTAAAATCAGGCAATAGTGCCTCAGTGTTAAATCCACAACAGGGAGGGAATGCTTTGAAATCAAGGAACTAATTAGTCATCTCAGATAATATTCCTTCCACATTGCTTAAGCTTTAGACATTTTCAGAGAATGTATTGAAGCTTGACTTTGTACTTTTGACTCTCAAATCAGAACATATGGTCACTGAATTCCTATCCACACTGTGCAGAGACGTGAAAGCTTAAAATGATCTTACTGCCAATATGAGTCTTGTAAAATAAGAATAGCTGTGCATCATAACTGTTCGATACTTGAGACTATAATCAAATAAATTAAAACACCAAACAATGCAAGTAGGCAGTCAATATTAAGGTAGCATTTCTACAATATATTTGCGTTTGTTACCCTCCCCTGTCTAAAATGACTCAGTGTTTTATGATTTAAAGCCAGCTAGACAATTTGCAATAGAGTTTGTGCCTGCATAGTTATATTTGCAAAACTCTATCCTCCTTAGATTGGCTTTTCATAGTCTATTCCTCAAATCTTGCCCCCTCTTCGCTTTTCTATATTGTACTCTACCACACTTATTGATGACAACATGTTGATATATAGCTCAGAAAGCTGGATTTACATGTCTTGACTACAGTCTGCATACTAATGCATCTATAGAGAATTGTATTACTGCTCAATGAAACACATTATTAACTAGATAAATGAATATGCAGAAATTTAGATGAAAAAGGAAATGTTACATTTCACTTGTTTCTTGTTTGTTTGTTTCACTTACATTATATGCAATCACTATTCTTCCCTACTAATCTCTACTCTGACTTAAAGTTTCTTTGGGCTTTAAACATCTGGACTCCTTATACTTTATTATTTTGTATCTGTTAGAATTGTCTATTTTCCAGTCAGAATACTATAGAAGAGTCAGCCATATAGAAGAAGATAATTCTGACAAAGCCTGAAAATTTGATAATTCCCTCACTTTCTTTAATACAGAAGCAGGAAATAATCTTAAGGATTATTCACATCTTTTAAATGATATCATCAAATGACAGATACATTCACTTCAACATTTTGGCAAAACTGGAGATTAGCTTTAGACATTTCAAAAAGCTTTAACACTACAATCTCAAATGTAAACTGCAGCTCACGTTTGATTGAAACCTGTTAGAAATGTTGGTTTTCTTTAGTTTTCTCTCTGTCTGCAGTTGCAGCCTATTTTTACCCATCGTTGTTTCTTCTAGCCTTCAGACTCTGTAAGGTTGTCTGTTAGAATACATAGTTTTGTCTTGTAGAGAAAAAATATTATATTAAGATTCTGAAGTGCTATAAGATGCTACAACATGCAAACAGCATCATTTTGTAGCACTCCATCATTGGTACAGTAGATTTACAGTAAGATCTCAGCACTTTTAATTAAAAACAAACCAGAGAATCATCTTAGGGTAAATAATTATTTTTGTCCTCCTAATTTTACTTAGTGAGGAAGAAATACTTCTTATTGGTCAATGTCTCTCAGCATACATTCAATTATGCTGCATCTTGAGAAAGGATGAAATAATAAAGCAGGCTTCCTGATGACATTCATGGCTTTGTAATTCATAGCTATGCTATGCTTCTGATTTCTTCCCTGGATTTGTATTTGAATTGGAAAAGAATTTAACAAGAGGGAGAAGGGTGGAGAAAGAGAACAGGAATTATACCTGCCTAGTTCTCAGCTGTGCCAAGTCTGCTACGGTTTGGTTTCCTGAAGAATGTGCTACTGAAATAAGACATAAATATAACAGCATTTGATTTTGAGTCATTTTACTGTAGTTTATGCCTGCAGGCAGAAAATTGACTTTTTCCTGCCTTTAAAATTTCTTCCATGACTGAATACCTCTACGGTCTGGACACCTCTCAGTACTTGAGGAGTAACATATACCATGCAAATTGCCTTACACTTTTTCTCTTTAAAATAAAAGTAGGGCTACTCGCTAATGAGAAAGCAGGAGGAAGCTGCAGCAACTGTTTGGAGATGAAATTCCAGACAGTAGCTGAACAGGGATGGGAAAATGCATAGAAATTCAGATATGCACATAGGATAAAACAGTAGAGATGTGGTCATGTGACATGAGGTCATGGTTTTATTAGCCCAGTATTCACTCTTCAAAAGTCACATGAAAGAGGCAGAAAAGAGAATCACTTTTGACTGCAGTCTAAAAATATGGAAGAAGGGCTAAAAACTTTGTGAAGCTGAATAGGGCTTTTACATTTGGATTAGATAAAAGAAGAAAACAGACAATCAAATAGATAACTGCAGATAAAACTGACTGAAACCTATGCTTAGGACAATTTCATACAACTTTTTGAGTGGATAGTGGATTAATTTGATAATTTGGATTTTTTTTTTTTCCCAAGATACAAATTTCGCCTATTGCATATGTCTAAGAGTAAGAGTATAAATATGTAAAACTTGGTGCAGGACAAAACTATTTATTTTTCCAAAAGATGAAAATAAAATGTTTATGAAAGCTTCCACAGATAGACAGAAGAAGAGGGATATTTGTTTGTTGGTAGAACAGGGGAGGACATGGAATTACTTTAGCAACAAGTATAAATCAAGACTTGGAGGAACTAATTTTTAGATTACTTTCAATTCCATTAAATCTTTGATATTTTTAATGAGGCTGACACCAAAGCTGTCTGCTATATTGTGCTTGTGAAGTGGACAATTCTGCATTGGCATTATCAACTCCATTCACACACTATCACACAACTTTGGGAGAAAACTGCTTTCATTTGATGCCATAAACTTAAAAGACCTGATAACCTTTAGACCCTCAATGTGATCACAGAATCATAGAATCATAGCATAGTTTGGGTTGGGAGGGACCTTAAAGACCATCTAGTTCCAACCACCCTGAGCTCCATCCAATCTGGCCTTGAACAATTCCAGGGATGGGGTATCCATAACTTCTTTGGGTAACCTGTTCCACTGCCTCACCACCCTCATCATAAAAGTTTCTTCTTTACATCTCATCTGAATTGATCCTCTTTTAGTTTAAAATCATTTGCCACTGTCAAGTCACTACAGGCTTTGGTAAAAAAAGTCTTTCTCCATCTTTCTTTTAAATCCCCTTAATATATCCAAAGGCTGCAATGAGGTCTCCCAGGAGCCTTCTCTTCCTCAGGCTGAACAATCACAAATCTTTTAGCCAGTCCTCATAGGAGAGGTGTTCCATCCCTCTGATGCTTTTCATAACCCTTCCCTGGCCTCGCTCCAGTAGGTCCATGTTGTTGTGCTGGGGGGTCTAGAGCTAGCTGTAGTATTCCAGGTTAGGTCTCATGGGAGTGAAGTAGAGGGGGAAAACCACCTCCCTCGACCTGCTGGCTGTACATCTTTTTATGTAGACCAGGATATGATTGAATTTCTGAACTGCAAACACATATTGATGGTGCATGTCCAATTTTGCATAGACCAGTATCCCCAAGATCTTCTTCTCAGGGCTTTTCTCAATCATTTATTTCTCCACTCTTTAGTGATACAGTAGATTGCACTTACCTAGGTGCAGGACCTTGTACTTTTCCTTGTTGAACCTCATGGTGTTGGGGTCCAGTTCGGAAAGCCCTAGGGTGGGGCAAACCCCAAGCTGGAGAGATTCTTTAATATTGCCTGGAGTGAGATTAAGGCACAAGCAAGGTCACATGCCACTTAACTAGAGAAACTTATTGAACACTTGTGAAAAAGATAGTGATGGGACAGGGAGAAAAAGGCAGGAAAGTGGGAAATTTAGCAAGTAGTATGGACAGGCTTGCAAGATGAAGTTTACCACTATGGATCCAATTGGCTTCTCTGACAGGTGTAGCAGCGTATTTCAGGAAGGATGCTAGTCTGTTGCGCATGAGGTGGTCGGCCATTACTTCCCCGAAAGGTATACACGTGGTGCCGTTTGACGGTGGTAGACTCCAGGTTGCTCACATGTGCTGCGTGGTCATGTGGCCTTTCATAACACATTGAGGTGTATTCTGGGATGTGGTTTCCCCTCGCAACAGCATGTACTGCCTGGTTCACAACTTTGCACATGCCCTCTGTCCTGACATGCCAGCTTGGTGTAGTACCATGCATGCTCTGACCGTGGTACTTGATTTGCTTGTGGCCAGGCAAGTCTCCTGTTGCTTGTAGCCAGGCAGGTCCCCCGCAAGGCAGATCCCCTATTGCTTGTAGCTAGGCAGGTTTCCTTGGGCTTGTAGCTGGGGAGGCTTCTGGGGATTAACATCATCATTCGTGGTAGAGACAGGAGCAAACACACTTAACTGAAAATATGACCCCTGGCAATCAGGTTCACATGGGCCCACTCCTCAAGTCTGTCAAGGTATCTCTGAATGGCATCCTATCTCTCAGGCATGTCCACTTCACCAAGCAATTAGGTATCAGCTGCAAACTTACTGAGGCTGCACTCAATCCCACTGTCTCTCTCACTGATGAAGCTATTATATAATATTGGTCCCAGTACAGACCCTTGAGGGACACCACTCACTACTGGTTTCCACTTGAACACTGAGCCATTGACTGTAACTCTTTGGACAAGGCCAACCAGCTAATTCCTGATCCTTCTAACAGTCCATCCACTGAACCCGTATCTCTCCAGTTTAGAAGCAAGAATACGGTGGGGACTGTATTAAGGATCTTACAGAAGTATAGGGAGCACTTCCACTGATGTAGGCACTCCATTGGAGAAGGCCTCTAGATAGGCCTATCATGATTTTCCCCTTTTGAAGCCACATTGACTATCTCTAGCTGCACACATGTTTTCCATATACTTCAACATAACTTCCAGGAGGGTCTGTTTCATGATCTGACCGGGCACCGAGGTGTGGCTGACCCATCAGTAGTTCACAGGGTCCTCTTAACTACCCTTTTAAAAAACTAGTGTGATATTCGCTTTTCTTCAGTCATTGGGGACTTTGCCTGACTGCCATGACTTTTCACAAATAAGCCGGAGAGCAGCTTCGAAAATACATCTGCAAGTTCCCTCAGGACCCTGAGTTTCATACTTTTAGACCCCATGGACTTGTGTATGTTCAGATGATTCACTTTGTCTCAGATCTGTGCTTCTCTTATGGTGGGAGGGACTTTGTTCTCCCAATCTCTACCTTGAGGTTTAGGGAGCTGAGAGATATGGGAAGAGTGATTGCCAATGAAAAATGAGGCAAAAAAACTTGTTGAGAACCTCAACCTTCTCCAATTTGGTTGTCACATGTTCTCGTTTTTATTTACTAGGGGTATACACTTTCTTTTATCTTCTTTTTCTGACCCACATAACTGCAGAAATGCTTCTGATTATTCTTCACATGCCTTGCCAAATTCAGCACCCACAGTTCCTTAGCTTTCCTGATTCCATCCTACACATTTCAACAGTGTCTCTATATTATTCCCAGGATGCATCTGCCTGGTTCAACTGCAAATACACTTCCTTCTAATACCTTAGGTTGGCCAGGAGCTTCATATTCAGCCTTCTGCTGTCCTTGACTGATTCCTTACACATGGTAACTGAGAGCTCTTCTACTTTTAATAGAAGCTATTTTGTAACACAGGCATGATTATTCTTGGCATATTTGTTTTCAGCATGTTTGGAACTTAATATTTGCATTGTTCTTCAGAGTGCAGCACACTTACTGTTTTCTGTGTGTGAAGATCAGCTCATAAATCCCAAGCAGTTTATGAAATCATTTGGTTGATCTTTGATTTTGCTTGCTCATCTAGGATTACTTCTCCAAATGTCATTACTATGATATATTGGTAGATACCACACCACTTCACATTCCCTTTGCTGCAAATACGGAAAGGTAAGAGTAGGTTTGTATGCTGAAAATACAGATGAATGCCTTTTTCTTGTTTCAATTAATAGGAATATTGTATTTACTGGGATATTAAAAGACCAACACTTCTGGTATGTTCTGAGAAAAGAAAGAATATCTATTATAAGAATACAAGTAAATACTCTACTGGGAGGCCTAAAAGGATAGCATGTTATTATGAAGTCTGAACACATAAATTTGAAGTAAATGTTTATCAGAGATGAAGACCAAGTCTGAGTGTTTAAGAAGCAGAAGTGTCTTGCTTTCTTTCCTGCCAAATGTCACCTTAGTGACGTATTTCATTTATTGTAATTGTCACTGCTGCTTTCTGGTTTACTTCAGCATTCATAAGACTGCAAAAGATGGAAAAACAATGAAAAAAAGACTATACAATAATTTAGCTACTTCATAAATTTAGTAGAGCAAATTCTGTCCACAAGCATGGATGAATTTCAACTGATATCAGTAAGGTTTACTTCTAGCAGCTATGAACAGAGAAACCACCTGTCTAATAACATAACAGAATTATTTAATAATGCAGTGCATTTCTTGTTTTTCACAAACACTTCCAAAATTGAAAGACACAGCTGAAAGCTCTTTAAAGAAAATAAATTTCAACCACCATATGAACTAACCTTAATAGATCCACAAAAAAACGGTAAGTGGAATAGATTGCTTATCATCATAAATGTGTACAAATGCGTGCAAACACATTTTGAGATAATTTTTCATTAAGGACACACAATTAAGTGACTACTTTTCTCAATAAAGCTTTAAGACTTAGACATTTCTTCTCTTGTATGCTGTCCATGAAGAACTTACCAGTGTAGGGAATAGGAAAGAGAAATAAAAAGGAAGTAATATCCATTTCTCTAGGAAAAAAATAAAATTGAGTAGAAATGATTTGCTTTTTAAAAAAAAAAAAATTATGAGAATGATCAAGACTACCAATTACAAAAACGATGAAAAGTCCACTGAAGGCAGTATCTCAGAAGTCTTGCCATTTTTCTAGTGACCTGAAAGCAATACATTAATATAGGCAATCTACTTATCTTTAGTTGTTTCTCTTTTGAAATAACTCTTTAAAAAATTGAAGTAACAGTTTCCTACTTTAAGTGCACATGAACTTGATGTATAAAAATGAACATGAACATGATGTATAAAAATATGGCAACATAGGCATATAGGCTCTATGGATATGAGAGCTACAAAAATACTTTTATATAATAAAGTGGACAAGCAACATAAATCCTTCCCTCCCCCATCCTCCTTTTACACAATTTAAACCTTATCCATATATTAGCACTTTGCCACAATAATTACAAATAGACAGATGAATTCTTTATCACATGCTTACCTAACAGTGACAGAATGAATGTCTTAAAATAATAGAGCTACTCAGAAATGTCAGAGTACTAGAAAACATGTAGCAACAAATGGTTATTAAACTGTCAACATCACAAGAAAACCTCAAAGGTGACTGTATTTCACTTAACTTTCTAATTAGCAGCACCATCACTATCATTTTAATTAAAAAGCAATATTAACCAGTGTAAATAATGGAAAATGTTTACTGCACCAATTGAACCTCTGATAAGTTATTATTTTCAAATTCATTTACCTACAAAAAGAATGGAAACATTACTTCCAAAGTAATTAAGAGGTTAAAGACCCTGTGCACATCAAACAACATGAATATATTGTGAAGTCAGGAAAGAGTAAGACCATTAATAATAAATTTATGCTTTTAGATTAGGTCCACTTTCATATTACTACATGTCTGGTTTGGAAGTGTAAGCTCATTCGGAAGCAGGATATTAGGACTGAGGTACTTGTAAACTAGAAAAAAAAGAAAAAAGAAAAAATCAGAATACTTAAATTTTAATTTTTTATTTCACAAGTCTTTTCAAGACTATAATATGTCATAGGAAAATGAGGATTATTCCAGGTCTGATCCGCTCCTGTGAAAAATGCTGCAAAGAGGTAATATGCCAAAATGGGAGGATCTAGAGAATTGGCTCTGCTGATCCAAAAGCTCTTGCAAGTTACTGCCAGTATGAGTTCTCTAGTGGAAGCTGAACATCTGTCTAGTAGGAAGAAGATCTTACATTCATTTTTATTTTAAGCCATTCAAAATGAATAAAACCAAGCTGTTGTTATTAAAACGAAAAAATGGATCCAAGTAACAGTGATTTTCCTTCATAAATTCATACGGGTTTAAAGGAACTCCCAATGCCAAAATATGGATAGCCAGACAGACAGAAGGATGGATATTTTTTTGAAAGCTTTAGCTCAGAAATATCTTCCAGAATGCTACGATTAAATTTTGTTTCAAAATTTTAGTTTTTTACCACATTTCTTCAATTATTTCAGTACTGTTTTGTAGCTTGACAGCAACTGCACACAATACTATGGAAGTTTCAACAGTTGAAAGAGTTGAGGAGGAAATTAAGCTTTTGTTCATCTAATTAGAATGCTTGTTTTCAGTATTTTACCAGATGTTACTGTAACAACCCTACTTACCCCATCAATACACGTGCCGAGCTGATACTGATTATAAAATAACTCAAAAACTATTCTGCACATGTATGAAAATACCCATAAATTAACAGTCAAATTAAATGGGGACAATTAATTTTAAAAATAGTGAAATTAATCCCAACATTATTTGATCTACATAGCCTTCTACAATGGAGTAACTACATCAGTGAACTGAGAATGAGCTACGGTTGTCATCTATTTGGACTTCTGTTTACAGCCTTTGACACAGCCTTTGACACAGTTCCCCAAAACATCCTCCTCTCTAGATTGAAGAGATATGGCTTTGATGGGTGAACTGTTCAATAGGTGAGGAATTGACTGGATGGTTGCATCCAGAGGGGAGTGGTCAATGCCTTAATGTCCGTATGGACATTGGTAACAAGTGGTGTCCTGAAGGGGTCCGTATGGTGACTAGTGCTGTTTAATATCTTAATTAATGACATAGGCAGTGAGATCAAGTGCACCTTCAGCAAGTTTGCAGATGATGCCAAAGAGAGCGGTGAGGCTGACATGCCAGATGAACAGGAATGCCATCCAGAGGGACTTAGACAAGCTAAAGAATTGGGCCTATGCGAACCTCTCAAGAAGGCCAGGTGCAAGGTCCTGCACCTTGGTCAGGGCAGCCTTCAGTGTCACTACAATCTGAAGGGTATGAGAACTGTCCTGCCGAGAAAGACTTGGGAGTACTGGTGGATGAAAAAATGGATATGAGTTGGCAATGTGCACTTGCAGACCAGAAGGCCACTCATTTCTTGGGCTGCATCAAAAGGAGCATGGCCAGCAACTTGAAGGAGGTGGTTTTGTCCATCTGTTCTTGTGAGACCCCACCTGGAATACTGCATCCAGCTCTGGAGCCCCCAACACAGGAAAGACGTGGACCTGTTGGAGAGGAGGCCACAAAAATGACCAGAGGGCTGGAACAGCTCTCTTATTAGGAAAGTCTGAGATACTTGTGCTTGTTGAGCCTGGAGAAGAGAAGGCTCCAGGAAGAATTCATTGTGGCCTTTCATTACTTAGAAGTGACTTATAAGAAAGATGGGGACATACTTCTTAACAGGACAACAGAACAAGGGGCAACAGTTTTAAACTAGATGAAGGGATGTTCAGGCTAGACATGAGCAAGAAGTTTTTTGCAATGAGGGTGGTAAAATACTTGAAGAGGTTGCCCAGAGAGGTAGTAAATGCTCCATTCCTGGAGACAAATATTCAAGGTCATGGTGGATGAGGCTCTAAACAACCTAATTGGAGGGGGCTTGGACTGGTTGACCTTTAAAGGTCCCTTGCAACCCAAACTAGTCCATGTTTCTATGATTTGCACTTAACTGTTACACCTATAGATATGTAATAGATCACAGTGCAAACATCTAAACCTAGTGTAACTCAGTAGCATTTATGGTTATTACAATGGGTAATACAGAACTGCAAGCATGTGGGTGAGTGGACTCTGTGTTGCAGTAAACAGACTAAGAAAGCATAAATCAGAAAGTCAGAGAGAACAGTTAGGCAATTTTCTTTTTGTTTGGCATATGTTAGGTGTCTTTTTCCATTATAGTTTGAGTCTTTTTAGATGTTTTGTAGTGAAATTTCTTTGGAAATTATCTGAACACAACACTGAACTTTATGTCTCAACAGTTTTCTGTGCCTTTCTAGTCAAGGTTCCTTTGTATATTATTTGAAGAAGGTGTACTGCCACTATCTCTTTTTGTAATGTTGAAGCAATGTTCTTTGTGAATACTGTCTTTCTTTACTTCTGTCAAGAACTCACCATGTCAGGATCCCAGCAGATATAAAACAAATGAATGACAGCTACCAGATAAAAGTTTATTAACAAAGCACTGTTTTAGAAAAACAAAGTTTTGTATTTTTCTAATGCTCTCCTCAAAGTTTATTTCTTTCTCTGTCTTCTTCCCTCCTCTGGAAATACGTTATTCTTCCTATGGAGTTGATATCTTTTTTATTTAAAAGTCATATTTAGGTTTTAAATAATTTTAAATTTTATTTCTACAGCCAAAGTATTGGAAAATCAGTGTCATCTTTGTAGGTCGTTTTAAGGGAAAGATAATTAGTAATCGACTAAAACCACTTATGAAGTAAATGAGCATCGGGGAAGTTATTTTTGTCTGTTGACTTAAGTTTCATAATAATGTCACAAAGCCACTTAACTCTCTGTATTAAACAACATCAGAAAGATTGTCAAAAATTGTAACAGAAAGAAGAATATCAATAAGTTTTCAAGTCCCAGTCGATATGTAGCTTGCGTAGGAAGCTGTCAATCATACAAAGTGACAATATTAGTTAACATTTTTTTCCCTACACTGCTGTAAATTGTTAGATAACATTGCTGATGGTCTGATTCAGAACTTCTCAAAATGTTTTTCTTCTCTGAAGTTGTAGCAGCAGTTTCTAAATTCTGATTATTTTATACAAGTTCTGAGTTACATGATAGACTCTTAATCATACTAGATTGTCCTTTCTTTTGAATCTCATTGCAATATAGGAGTCCAGAGTTGATTTTGGCCCTTGAAATTACAAGGTACTTTGAAGAAAATGCTTACCTGTGAAGATTCAACACTTTTCATACAGTACTCACGATTCCTCAACCATACAGAATCACAGAATCACAGTATGTTTGGGATTGGAAGGGACCTCAAAAGATCATCTAGCCCAATCCCCCCACTGAAACAGGAACACCTAGATGAGATTACACAGGAAGGCATCCAGGCAGGTTTTGAATGTCTCCAGAGAAGGAGACTCCACAACCTCCCTGGGCAGCCTGTTTCAGTGTTCTGTCACCCTCACTGAGAAGAAGTTTCTTCTCAAATTTAAGTGGAACCTTCTGTGTTCCAGTTTGGACCCATTGCCCCTTGTCCTACAACTGGTTGTCACCGAGAAGAGCCTGGCTTCATCCTTGTGACACTCACCCTTTACATATTTACAAACACCCCTCAGTCTCCTCCGAACTAAAGAGACCCAGCTCCCTCAGCCTTTCCTCATAAAGGAGATGCTCCACTCCCTTAATCATCTTTGTGGCTCTGTGCTAGACTCTCTCAAGCAGTTACCTGTCCTTCTTGAACTGAGGGGCCCAGAACTGGATACAATATTCCAGATGCAGTCTCACCTGGGCAGACTAGAGGGAAAGGAGAACCTCTCTTGAATCACTAACCACTCGCCTTTTAATACACCCCAGGATGCCATTGGCCTTCTTGGCCACAAGGGCACAGTGTTGGCTCATGGTCATCCTGCTGTCCACCAGGACCCCTAGGTCCCTTCCCCCTACACTGCTCTTTAACAGGTTGTTCCCCAACTTATACTGGAACCTGGGGTTGTTCCTGCTCAGATGCAATACTTGCACTTGCCCTTGTTATATTTCATTACATTTTCCCCCACCAAATTCTCCAGCCTGTTGAGGCCTTGCTGGATGGCAGCACAGCCTTCTGGCATGTCAGCACTCCTTCCAGTTTGGTGTCATCGGTAAACCTGCTGACAGTGCACTCTATTCCCTCATCCAAGTCGTTGATGATTATATTGAATAGTACTGGTACTTAAACATAGTTGATGTTAATATTTCCAAAGTATCTGTTTGATAGTTCCAATTAGGCAAAAAATCATCATAATTTATTCTTTATGATGCATACAGAAGCAATGGTCTGCAAGGTCTCCTAAATGCGCATACAAAAAAGAGGAGCTGGTACTCTTCCCACCCTCTAGTTCTCTCCCAATCTCTAACTGCTTCCATCTTAGAGAATACACAGCCTAAGATGACTTATCTGTCCTTTGCAGCACGCATGAGATTTCTGTTCCTTGAACTTGCCTAAGTTTTCCCAGAAACTTTTTTCACAGCATTCTTTGGCAGGAATTATTTGGCACCATGCAGAGATGCTTTTGTGTTCTTCATGGTTTCACTTCTGTTTTTGCTAGCTTCATGTGATATATGTACTGTAATATTTTTGTATGTTGTGATAGTTTTTTTATTTCTAAGGAATGATTAATTAAAATGATTAATGGATGGAGAAGCAGACTCACCACAGTCTGCCGAGGACCCCTGCACTAGAAACAGATCATAGCACTAATAAAGACAGACTTCATCAGCAACATAGTTGTTCACACCCTAGATCCTAGTGAATTAAAACCTCTTTGGCGGTACTCATTTAGTTATAATTAAACTTTGATTGAATACAGCCCAAGTCCTTTGGGAATTTTTCCATTTACTTTAATTGATCCTCAGTATAGTTCTGTACAGTAACAGATGAATTTCATTGTTTCTGGTGACTCATCCACCTTTAGTCAAACTTTAACTCTGCAAAGCAGTTGTCAGACTGAAAAAAGAACATAGCCATAATACTATACTACCAAGACTCAGTTTATGAAGAACACAGAACTGGAGAGACTACAGCAGTGGCAACTGTTAGAGTATTTAGAGCACTTGGTATGCATATCTAGAGTGCCTGTGACTGTGATCTACTGGCCAGACCTTAAGGTTTTATCTTCCTAAGGACATTTAGAGCTTTGATATCAGACTACAGTAGGACTTATTGATAAGTATTTTGTTCATAACTGTAAAAACACTGGTGGTTCTTAACAATGTACATCTTCTGTAAGAAGAGGATATCTGAAAAGTATCTGCATTTGAATTGGCTCTAGATACCTCCAATCTGTCACTATTCTTAAGGAAAAAGCAGGCCAAACAGAATATCTACCCACAGGCAAAAAAATTATATCTTTTGTATGTGCTCACCTTCCTGTCATGGTATAATTTCTTTTATTGCACAGGTATGAGAGCTTGAGCATACTGATTTTGTTTGATTCTAGTGATGTGGCCTTGTACTGATGATAAAAGACATAGAATTATCCTGCTTTATCTTTTTCCTGAATTGCTGACATAATTTTCAACAGCCATGTGAGATATACTAACTGAGAAGTGAGGTTAGTTCTATTGTCAGCATCACAATCTGAAGAATAGGAGTGGAAATCCGTATATCAAATATTCACTTGTTTAAAATACCCCTCTTTGTATTACTATGTTTCAGATGCTTTTCTATGACTTCTTCCTGACACTGGGTGATGTATTGCCCCAAAAAAGTCTCTCGAGCTCAGGTAAACCAAGGCCTTCAATACAGTGTGATATGAAAGGCATATTTAATCCTCACATGCAAAGATAAAAATCTAATTAAACCCTGATAAAGTGTTAGTCACTGACTCCTTGCAGACAATGCCTGTCCTCTCTGTTCCAGCAGACCTAAGGTTTGGTGGCTTTAAAGTCAAAATCTCGTCAGAAGATGGAGATTCAATTGCTTGTTGATCTCTGAAAGGCTTACCAAATATTATGCAATAATATTGCCTGGAGGCAGGAGTATCAGGAGATGCCTTATCACACTCTACAACTATCTGAAAGGAGGTTGTAGAATGGATGATGTTGCTCTCTCCTCCCAGGTAATAAGAGATAGGATGAAAGGGAATGGCCTCAGATTGCACTAGGGGAGGTTTATTATTAGACTGGGTATGAAGAAGCATTTCTTCACAGAAATGGTTGTGAGGCACTAGAACATGCTGCCCAGGAAAGTGATTGAATCATCATCCATGAAGGTGTTTAAAAGACGTCTAGATGAGGTTCTTAGGGATATGGTTTAGTGCCAGAGTTAAGTGCGGTTGGATTCGGTGATCTTGAGGGTTCCTTCCAAGTAAAATGATTTTGTGATTCTTTGTTCAATTAATGATTGCACTTACATAACAGTGTTAGCAATCAGGACACATAACCACAGGCGTAGTTATATGCGGTGCTTTATTTCAGTGCTGGGAAACCAGGGGTTCACACCCAAAGCTGGCTTCACCGGTCAGTTTAAGTTACACAGTATTTATACAGTCCATTAACATACATATTCATATATTCATTAAGATACGTAACAGTTACTCAACATTGATTGCAACATCGATTGCAACATCTTGGAACTATTTTGATCATATGCAGTGTCCTCTGGTGGTCTTTCAGGGGGTCTTCAGGATGAAGTAAGTAGTCTTCATCGCTTCTGTCCTTTTCACCTTTGGGTACTGCACATGTGCACTACTCTATAATTGCATAGCTGCTGACTTGTTCAATTTCCAGAGATACTGTATATACTTCTTCTCATTCTAGGCATATTTGGGCTAAGATAAAAGCTAGGTTGATAAGAGTATACTCAAATCCCTTGTTAGGTAAAACACGATATGCTTGAACATCCTTTCAGGGACAGTTTACAAAACTGATTCATCCTTTCAGGAATATTTTGTAAAACTGATTCTGTTACTAACAACAGTATCCCCAGACAGTCTACAATAGTAAAATCTATCTTTTCAGCATTCCAGAATGATTTTCAGTTAAAAGCCAGACTTCAGCTCAAGTGCGCTAGGTTCACGCCCCAACACTGGTCAGGTTCAGCAAACAGTGCTAAAAAGTAACAAACTAACAAAACCAACCAACCGAAAAACCACCACCACAACAACAACAACAACAAAGCTTAGGAAAGGATGCCACAGAATAGACACACAATAAGAGAAACGGGAGTCAGAGGTAGGCAATTTTTGTTACTACATGATTCAGTTCTAAGAGCCACGACAGTCTGCAACATAAAGTTCAGTAAAAAAGGGAGCCAGTAAAGGAATAAAGCAAATCCAGAGGACAAAGTCAAGTAACAAGTTAGGAGAAAATTACTATGGAGATTAGGAAGAGGAAAGAGTTAACTTTCAAGGCTACCTAAACACAAAAACCTCTTTAGGATCCTTAGAATATGCAAACACGTTTCTGAACACAATTTTTCTTTTTCTGCCACAGATACGGAGGACTGCAGGTCATGTAGGAAATGATCAATTATATTTCATTTTTAAGGCTCTGCTGCAAAGTTGTATTCACATTATTTTTTATTACTTCCTTTTTTTTTTTCTTGGAAGACCAGATAGTCCAATTTAGATAATAATAATGTTCTCTTTGAAACAGTAACAATCATATATAACCTGGCCTGAGGTATAGCAACATCTATTGTTCTTCTGTGTGCTTTTCTCTACCACACAAGTAATTATTAAATTAATTTTTGCATCATACTAATGAATAAGATTGCAGTGGTTAATAGCACAATTGGAAATGTAGCATAATATAAAGTGTTATATACACAATCAATTTTTCTTCAAATTCTTTATTATTTATTTTTATGGAAGAGATTTCCAGTGGGAGAAACTGTCAGTTGTATGCAGGACTGTTCTAGTGTAATTATCAGTGAATATTTATTCTGCCTATGTAGAATTCATGGTGAAAAATATACATTTTAAGTGTTCTGTTGCCGATAACGTTGGTTTGGATGAAAAACTAAAGGATGCTATTTTCTCTAATTTTATAGGATCATAGGATCGTGGAATCGTTTTGGTTAGAAAAGAACTCTAAGATCATCAAGTCCAACAGTTAACTACGTGTCTTTTAAACACTTCCAGTGACGGTGGCCAAACCACTTCCCTGCCTGTTCCAATGCCTGACCACTTGTTCCATTAAGAATTTTTTCCTAATATCCAAACTAAACCTCCCCTGGTGAAGCTTGAGGCCGTTTCCTCTCATCCCATCATTTGTTACTTGGCAAAAGAGACCAACACCCTCCACGCTACAGCCTCCTTTCAGGTAGTTGTAGACAGCGATAAGGTCTCCCCTCCTTTACGCAAGGCTAAACAATCCAAGTTCCCTCAACCATTTCACATAAAACTTGTTCTCCAGACCACTCACCAGCTTCATTGCCCTTCTCTGAACTCTCTCTAGTACCTCAATGTCGTTCCTACAGCAAGGGGCCCAAAACTGAACACATTATTCAAGGTGGGGCCTTACCAGTGCGAAGTAGAGTGGCACAATCACTTCTGTAGTCCTGCTGGCCACACTATTCCTGATACAAGCCAGGATGCTGTTGGTCTTTTTGTCCACTTGATCACGCTGCTGGCTTATATTCAGTCTGCTGTTGATCAACACCCCTCCGTCCTTTTCTGGCAGGCAGCTTTCCAGACACTCTTCCCTGAGCTTATAGCACTGCATGAGGTTGTTGTGACCCAAGTGGAGGACCCGGCACTTGACATCCAGCTGATGAGGATTCCTCTGTAGAGCCTTGCTACCCTCCAGCACATCAACATTCCCACCCACCTTGGTGTCATCTGCAAACTTACTGAGGGTGCTCTCAATCCCTTCATCCAGATCACTGATGAAGAGATTAAACAGAATTGCCCTCAGTACTGAGTCCTGGGGAACAGCACTCATAACCTGCTACCAACTGGATTTATCTCCACCACAACTCTTTGGGTCTGGCCATTCAGTCACTTCTTCGCCGAGTGAAGAGTATGCCCATCCAAGCCATAAGCAGCCGCGTTCTCAAGGAGAATTCTGGGGAAACAGTGCCGAAGACTTTATTGAAGTCTAAGTACCTACAGGCCACTTTGTCATAGAAAGAGATGAGGTTTGTCAAGGAGGACCTGCTTTTAATAAACTCATGCTGGCTGGGCTGATTGCTTAGTTTACTTGTATGAGCTGCGTAATGGCACTCAAAATGATCTGCTTCATAATCTTCCCTGGCACCAGGGTCAGACTGACAGGCCAGTAGTTTCCTCCTTCTGGTCCTTATTGTAGAAAGGTATTCCAACCTCCAGTCAACTTGAACCTCCTTGGTTATCCAGGACTGCTGATAAATAATTGAAAGTGGCTTGGTGAGCACCTCCACCAACTCCCTTGGAACTCTCGGGTGAATGCCATGTAGGCCCATAGAGTTGTACATGTCTGAGTGGTGTAGCAGGTGACTAGCCATTTCCCCTTGAATTACTGGGGCTTCGTTCTTCTCCCTTTCCTTGTCCTCCAGCTCAGGTGGCTGTGTACCTGGAGCACAGCTGGTCTTGCTATTAAAGACTGAAAGAAAGAAGGAATTAAGTACCTCAAACTTTCCTTCATCCTCTGTCACTATGTTTCCCCACAAATCCACTGAAATATAGAGATTCTCCTCAGCCCACCTTTTGTTACTCATGTATTTATGGAAACATTTTTGTCAGCTTTTACCGACGCAGCTAGGTTCAGATTTAGTTGAGCTTTGGCCCTTCTAATTTTCTCCTTGTATAATCTCACAACAGCCTTGTAGTTTTCATGAGTTGCCTTTTCCTTCTTCCAGACGTCATAAACTTTTTTTTTTTTTTCCCCTGAGTTCTAAACGGAGCTCTCTGTTCATCCAGGCTAGTCTTCTTTCTTGCTGGCTTGTCTTTCAGCACATGGACCTGGCCTACTCCTGCACCTTTAAGACTTTCTTCTTGAAGAATGTCCAGACTTCCTGGACTCATTTGCCCTTCAGGGCAACCTCCCAAGGGACTCTGACAACTAGCCTCCTGAATAGGATGAAGTCTGCCCTCCAGAAGTCCAGGGTAGCAGTTTTGTTGACCCTCTTCCTTACTTCTCTGAGAATACAAACTCCATCATTTTTGGTATGCCCAAGACAGCCTCCAGGCATCACATAATCCCCAAGGCCTTCACTATTTGCAAACAATAACTCAAGTGGGGCACCTTCCCTTGTTGACTGAGTGACCAACTGTGTCAGGAAATTGTCTTCCATATACTCCAGTAACTTCCCAGACTGTTTTGTCTCTGCTGTATTGTATTTTCAGCAGATATCTGGCAAGTTGAAATGCCCCATGAGGACAAAAGCTAGCAATTGTGGGACTTCTTCCTGCTGCTTATTGAATGTTTCATCTGTCTTTTCATCCTGGTTGAATGATCTGTGACAGACTCCTACTATGATATCTGCCTTGTTGGCCTTCCTCCTGATAGCCATAAACACTCAATCCTATCACAACATCATTAACCTGTAGACAATCAAAATCCTCCCTAACACAAATGGCTACCTACCTCATCTCCCTCCTTGCTTATCCCTTCTGAAGGGTTTATAGCCACCTATTGCAGTTGTGCAAGTCATGTCATTATGTTTCTATGACAGCAATTAATCAGTCATCCCATTATGTTTCTGTGACAACAATTACATCATCATGTTTCTGTGATAGCAACTACACCATCGTTTTCCTACTTCACAATGGCTTCCAGTTCCTGCTCTTTGTTGCCCATGCTGCATGCATTTGTATAGATGGACTTAACTGGGCCATTCATCCGGACACAATTCTGGGAGGGAAAAGTCCTAATTTCTGTATTACCATCTTCAGGTGCTTTCCTGGTTTCTAACTCATCAATAAATCTAGTGTCTTTTTGGCCACACGGCTCTCCAACCCCTACCTCCACTGAGACAACAGACTGAAGGACCTTGCTAGTACCCCGTTGCCCATATGTTGATGTGTCACCCCCAGGCTTGTCTGATTTTTCTCCCCTTTCCCCTTCTAATCTAGTTTAAAGCTGAGCCCTGCTAAGGGTTATGTAAGGATCCTTTCTCCTTGCTTTTGGCTTTTCTGTTCTCTGACAGCAAAATTATGCTGTTGTTTTACTCTAAATAAGTCTCCATTTATCTGCTTTCTAATTTACACTTATTATCATTTGAAATGTCATTGCTTTTCTATACTGGTCAAAATGAACAGGAATGCACTATTTCTTGTCAAAAAAAAAAAAAATTACTTTATGGCCAGAAGCCTTTTAAAATTTCTGAAGAAGAAAGAAGCTAAGTTCACAAGATTTAAATGCTTTCCCGAATTATGGTTCACAATGTATTGCTTTTATTTTTAACATCAAAAACAGCATGTATTTTTTTCATTAATGCCTTCATAAATTGACCTGGAGTACATATCAGCCTTTAGAATAAGCTGTGAAATGTTCGCTTGGATTAATTATCTGTTTATCTTGTAACTGCTATAAAAAAAGAACCCAGCCATGTTTCGCTGGCTTCACATGATACATACGCCTATGTTCATATTTCTTAAATAAGAAATCTTTGAAGATAACTGGAATTTGTCCCTGTGAAACACGATTATACTTCTCAGAAAAATTGTTTTCTTTCCAATACTGGGAAAAAAATAAAACAAAACAAAAACAAAACCAACCAAACCAAACCAAACCAAACAAAACCAAAAACAAACACAAACAAAGAAACAAACTTCCAAAAAAACCACAAAACAAAAAAACAAACCACCAAACCAAACAGTTTAGAAAATTCAGATACTCATCACCATAACATCTAACTACTTGTTCTGTAATTTAATGTGGAATAATCTGACGTTATACCACATGGTTAAGCTGTTGTTGCAAGCATGGAAAATTCAGAAATTATTTTTTCATTCAGGTCTCATATATGTTCTGTTGAGAGTAAATACCTGATTAGAATTCTTTAGTATGAAAAAGAGAAGAAAGTCCAGGATATAAAGGAAAACTGAAAAGCTGACAAGTAACCCTGTTCATTGGCATCCCTGCATGATGTTTGGCATTTTGGCATACTGCTAGTACACATGTGGAAAGTGTTTCCGCAGCTGTTGAGAGGTAGTTATCCTGACTCCAGTGTTCCTCTTGATCAGTTGTTGGCAGTTTCAGTATGTGTGGCTTGTTTTGTCCTCCAAGCACAATGATAAATCTGATACTATTTTTTCTGGCACAAGCCATCAATAGCTAATAGAGGTATGGTTTAGCAGTTTAAAGTATAAAAAGTTATAGCTGATTAAATATGTAAGGAAAACAAATCTCTAACAACATAGCTAGCTACCAAACCAAACTTTTGGACATGGAAGTCTTTAGCACTTGACACCACAGGGACAACCATCTCTATTACTGTGAACAGTTGTAGAGAAAGTGTGCAAAGCTCAGTCTTTGCCATAGTTGTTGCTCTTTGTAGCACTAATACAGAATCAACAATAACTTCTCTGTTTTCAGGGAGCTAGCATGATGGTGCTCCACCTCTGCACTATGAAACATGTCTGTTGAGATGGATCAGAAGTATAGATCTCCCTAGCCTGACACCCTGCTCAGGTGGTCCCTGGATAGAGTGCAGTCTAAAAGGCATATAGAAATTGTAAGTAGAGATCTGGCTTACCTCTGATTTCACACTGTACTTGTGTGGCTCATTTTCATAAATCACTTCATCAGAAAAGAAGACTGAAGAAGATTAAAGAAGATCAAAATTGAAAACCACAACTACACAAAATGTGAAAAGATTTCCTGACTACATTTAAAATTACTGTTTACCTGATGCAAGGTGGGAATAAGCTAAACAAGAGTGTTAGTCAGCACATTTTTCTCTTCTGGGTGCATTCCTGAGGACTGATACTACCCTTAACTGCTGATATCACATTTCTGAAATAACAGGGTTTATACCTGTATTGTGTTGTACATATGTGAATGCTAATTCTGAGTGTGAATAATTTCTCCATTGATCTGACCAAGGTCCCAAGTGTTAATATTTCCCTTGTTCTGGAGAAAATCTTATATTTCTCACTGTATTGTTTCTTTTCTGTTTCTCCTGGAGGAAGCTTGATGGACCACCAGAGTTTCAGCCCTGTGTTTCATGCCTGGCTGAACTAGAAGAACTGGATTTAGAGAAGTATGCTGATTTTCTATAGAGCCAGAAGGTTGCAACACTTGGTGTTTCTTGGTGGTAAAACACTGAATTTTTGTCCAGACTCTTAGTGGTGTGTAAAGAGCTGTAAGGCTCAATTTCAGGCTCTCATTCCTTATCTAAGCTTCCTGAGACACTAGAAACACACTGTGTTGGTCACTCTGTATTTTAATGTCCCTACACACACCTAATGATGACAATGACATAATATGGACACTTCAAGTTTGAAGACTGAAATTATGTATGAAGAGTCTACTTGGTTCATCATCTTTATATTGCTAGTTTGAGCATTAAATACTAGTTATTAGAAAACTAAGGAAAAAAATGCCCAAATATGTAAGGTTGCAACAAAATTAGATGCTGCTAGTCATTTATTTGCCATTAGTATGAAAAAAAAAAGGGCAGTTAGAGAAGGAATAAGTCTGATGATACAGCTTGAGTGGAACAGATGTGAAGAAAGCAGAAAAAGAAATAGGAAAGTAATATGAAGAATGAGTCATATTGAAGTGTGAGGAGAAACACCTAGAACAGGGACAAAGCAAACCACTCAAGAAAAAGTGTGGTTAGATTGGTAAGAAGGGAACAAAAGTACTTAGACAACTATAATAGAAATACTGGATTGAAATAGGTAACACAACAGTAAGGGAATTCTAAATCAAATATTTTTCATGATCAAAATGAAAAGACATTAGCAAATTCTAAACATATTGTGTGAGAGAATCTGCAGATTAAAGTAGTCTGATCTTTCAGATAGTTTGGGTTCCTTTTAAATATTCCAGTTTTCAGAATAGAGAGGTAGCTTTGCCTGTGTTAGGAAGAAGTTAAAAAAAAAAAGCCAGAAGAATATAGCAGATATCTTAGCATTGTTTGATACTATTTATTAAATATCTAAGAGGTTGCCTACCAGAAGTGAAAGTTAGTGATTGGCCATGGTTGAATATTAGCAAGACAATTAATAGAAATTGACACACAGCATGTCTGTCCTATGATCAGCTTCTGGATGAGTAACTTCACATATACATATAACTTAAAATTACCTGAAACTAAGCCCAGTGGTATTTATGTTGTGAGAATGTAATCTCAGTAACTTCCTCATTTTATGAAAAAGTTTTATGGGTCTTAAAGTGTGATGAGGACTTGATAGTGATTTTTAAACTATATCTCCTGTTTTCCCTCTGTCATATTGATGGCTTTGATTGTTAAAAAATGCAGCTTCTTTTTACAGAATTCGGGAATACGCCTTTATTGCATATCTGCTTGCCTGATAGGAAACATGTGGTTTGTACAAAGAAGGATAAAATAATGTTAGAGTTTAAGAGGACAAAAATAACACCAGGTGGTTCAGCCTCTGTCCAGAGTAAAACAATGTTATGTTCCGTCCAAACAACAATCAGTCTAGCTGTCAGATACTGCAGGGTTAAAGGATGTTGACTTTTCTAATAGTATTTGCCACCTAGGTAATGTCAATGGTGAAATGTAGTTGGAAAGAAAAAAGACTGAAACAGAACCCTTTTAATAGTTTTCTGTAAGTTTATTTCAAAGATGCAATTAAAAAAAAAAAAAAAAGGTGATTTGATTTAACATCAACTTGGGAAAGTTGCAAGACAAGAGCCCTCTTTGACTGAAAAGAAAAATAATTGTTCTAAATTGGGACCTGGTCAATTCATTGATATGGCTCATATGAGATCTGACAAGACGAATTTTCTGTTCTCAGTGACAGAAGAACAGACTTACTTGTAATTTTTATATATATATATATATATGCATATTACATTGGGGTGAGTGTGGAACCCATGAAACCTAAACTTCTAACAACAAATGTGATTTCAAAACTAAGACGGAATGTCACAGAATAATTACTTAAAGGATCAAATCTAGATTTAAGCTCAGGTATAGAGCACCTTGTTCTATGGCTGAAGATCAGAGGAACTGTTCAGTTGACCAGTAACACAGCAGGGAAATATGTGTATGCTAGCTGCCTAAAACCAAACCAAACCAAACCAAACCAAACCAAACCAAACCAAACCAAACCAAACCAAACCAAAACCACATAATGAACACCAAAATCTGTGGAAGAAAGACACTTTGAAAGTACAAAATGGTCTGGGGAGAAAAACTCTTAAGTATAAGTGTGCATCCATCTAATATATTGAGGAAAATTTGTCTTTTAATAAAACCTTAAGTATTTATTTGAGCAAGGCAACCACATCCATGTTCATTTTATTCTAACTTTTCTGCCTAAATGGTGTTCATACTCATTCACAGGGAAGGAAGTAAATGGTTTTTCTCCAAAGTTACAAATCTTATTTACAATGTCCTGTTTATTTGATTTGATCCTAAGTCCTTCTGTGATGACACTGACAGGGAGTGTGATCCACAGAAGATACAGAAAATTCTGCAAGCCCAGATTGAATTGTACTCCCATCTCGAGAAAGAAAACTACCGATCAACGTAACTTTAAGTAATAATCCAGATCATTTAAAAGTCAAAGAGACAATACAGAGATACATCTTCATGAAAGAAAAGGTTTAATGAGTGGCAATAAAACACCTTCTTAGAAAACACATGAAGCAATGGCTGAGAATTTTCAGCTCTTCACCAAGAGAAATGAAAACAGAACAGTTAGTCAGAAACTAGCTTATGAGATAGTTTATTGGAAGCAAGTAAGTGGTTTTTTTTTGTATTGAAAAAGATCCTAACAGACAATTTTGGTTACTGGGATGTACTCTTAACTAGCTTGCTTTTCCTGTCTCTTTCAGTGTCATTTCCCACTGTTGACTCTTGATCTTCTGAAGAAGATCTTCTTCCTTATGAAGAACTCAGGATGAAGAGGTGTGGAAGGAAGGGACCTCTTCATTTGATCCAAATGCAGCTTGCAGTGCATTTACATTCCTGTGAGTATTCCTCACCTGGCAGGTTGTTTCTGCTAGAAGGCAAATTGGTCATAGGAGGCATGGGACAGTCTTGGGATAAAAATTCAGTGGGACATCTGTAGAGAGTTGGCATTTTGTTACAGCTTACTTAGAGAAAACAGCAACTTGGATTTCTTTTCTGAAGCTGTGAAGGCATTTGTCTCAATATCTGTATTCCAAACTATCATCAGCATCAGGCAGAGCATGGGAGGGAGGGTAGATGCTTGATCATTAAAGTTACATTCAGCAGCTCACCAGGTTGGATTTCAGAGCATTGTCTACATTGTTGCATGCGCAATTACAATTTAAGCAGCAATTACCCACTTCCGCTGCAATAAATCACATGAGGATTTCTTCAGGGATTGATTTTAACAGACCCAGGAAAACAGCCATAAACAAATTGTAAGAGCAACTAGGGAAGTGGCAGCTTTGAAGCTGCTCACAAAGAAGTGATCATGCATAAAGCCACTCCCTTTTCTTAACTCTGTATATAGGGAGCAGTTCCTACCTCCAGACAGCTATCCAGCGAACTGCAGTTGAAATTCGAATGAATGCTTATTTTTGCTGCCTAATAAATGCTAATCAAGACATAAATTTCGTTGTTTTTTTTTTTTTTTTTAAATTATTTATTTATTTATTTATTTATTTCCCCCAAGCTGACATATCACGGCTGTCTAACATCTTTTCAGCAATGTTTAAGAAACCTCTAGTTTTCTAAGATATTACAGTATCTTTTAGTAATAAATGACTTAATAGTGCTATTACTACATTACATTTTAAAGCTTTGGAACATTGCTATTACTCTACCAAGGAAGTTTCCTTTTACTCTTCAGAGAACTGAAAAGGTGCAAGAGTGAATAAAGAGGGTTCTATTCTCCACAAGATTTTTGAAGTAATTAGTATCATCACTTTAACAGCTAGGCAGAAGCAATTAATTTTAAAGGAAAAATCTTCATCTATTAATTTGGTAAATAACTATGTTAGCATTGATTTTAAGAACTTAAACCTAGGAATAAAAAAAAAAATGAAACTTATTAAAAAAACAAGATATTAAATAATTTTCATTCTAATTGTTCTACAAATTCACTTATGTGTTTTAGGCTGAAAGATCAGCAAAGTGTATGACAACTAATAGATTCCACAAAATAAAGAAAGTCTGTGTTTAACCTAGAAAATGCCTTTCATGGCTTTTTCATCTACCTTATTTTCTTCTGTTTGTGCTACTGTTGGCCTCTACATCTGGTCAGACCTACATACAAGTAAGTAACCATGTCTTGATTTGGTTACTGTGCTTTCCTCCATTAATTAAGAACTGCAATATTAACTATGTGGCCTGCCATAATCTTCCTGAAACAGTCAGCTTCCTTCTGCTATGGGGTTAGGTCTCAAATTTATTTTGAAATTTCTTTCTGTGATGGTGAAGAGACATTTCATTGCAGCACCTGACCTCCATCAGTCACAAATACAAACCTAAAGAAGTTTCTGTTCCTGACTTTTCCCACTCCCCTTGTAGTTATCATGGGAATGGACTCAAACTGTGATGTTCCCAGTTTCTCATTACAGGCCTTGTCATGAGATGAGGCATCAAACTATTTAGTTCCTTATTTACAGCTCAACCTAGTTTTTAAACAATACTGTGATCTGAATATATGTGACAGTCTAAAGAGCTACACAGCTGTGAGCTTTATTTCCTTTTGAGAATAAGACACCTTAACCCCTCTAGAGTCTAAATCCAAATAAATAATATTATAAGAAACATTATACAGATTTGATAAATTGGTTCCTACGTAAAAGGTAGTTATGTATTTGTATGTTTAAATGGACAGTGGATCAGCTTGAAAGAAAAATAGAATGAATGACCAGCTAAAACTCACACAGGTAATGTAGACATGAACAGGTTTTATTTCTAGAAACTCCTGTCTGCAGGTATTTTGGGGCAATAATGCAATGCAGGTAAAATGGGTAAATTTAATGGAAATGAAATCTAAATTAAATTTATGCTGAAAAATATTGTTACAGAAAACCTTCAGAACAAAGCAAATATTTTCATTACAAGAGTAAAAAAAATGTTCGTTTGGATGACTGTTCTGCATGAGACTGAAAGACCTTTTGATCACTCTGATGTATGTTCAGACTGTACAACTGTGAGGAGAACCACAGTCCTTGTCCACTAATTGTTCAGATGAGGGACCTGTTTAAAATATCTGTTCTGTGGGTCTCATGTAAACTTTTTCTTCTATTTGAAATCAAGAAGAGAGGAGGGAATTATGCATAATATGGCTGTAACTTATAACCTGATCCAAGGAAAATATCTTCAGGTGTTTCAGAACTTTTCTCTATTCTCCGTCTACAAGATGGATCTTACTTGCTTCTACTCTGAATCTCGTATTTCTCTCCATGTCAGCTACTTCCAACCGTAGTAACTCATCATATCTCACTAGCTGCTCCCAGGATTCCTGTCATGATCAGTGACTTGTGAACAGGGAGATTACATAATATCCTTAAACAAAATATTTTTATTTCTAAAAGGACCAACAACACTTTGTAAATCAATAAACAAACACCAGCTTATCTACAGTATAGTTTATTCAAAGATTAACTTTTTCTCTGTATTAATAAACACTAGAAACTATTGAATCCAGCCTTGGCAAAACAGCTATGGAACTTTATCCAAAGCCTGAAATTAGCTTTGTCACAGCTATTAGCTTGGGTTTTGTCCTACTTTACCAGATGCTTTATCTGGATCTGTAGTATGGATTCACTTGTTAGCTTTCTAACAACCCTGCCAGTAATCTAAATAAATCATGCAAAAGTAAATACCCAAACATTCCAATGTAACTTTTCTGTAAGCCAATAACTAGTACATATATATATATATATATATATATAGAGTTCACAATTTTTCATTTATGTACACAATGTTCCTCAAACCACTCTCATAAAATTCATCTTACATAGATGACATCCTCCAAATCTTCATTAGAAAGAAAGATGTCTTTTTGGATTTGGATTATCTGACATTAAGCATCATCCCTAACAGTATCTACTCCTTATAGGTTGATATTCCCTCTTTCATCTGCAGAAAACTTTAATTTCAAAACCTGGCTAGCGGAAGGCATGAAGGTAGGCAGGCAGGCAGGTAGACAGATGGGAAGGTAGGCAGGCAGACAGGCAGGCAGGCAGGAAAGAAGGCAGGAAGGAAGGCAGGAAGGCAGGAAGGAAGGCAGGAAGGAAGGCAGGCAGGAAGGCAGGAAGGCAGGAAGGCAGGAAGGAAGGAAGGAAGGAAGGAAGAAAGGAAGGAAGGGAAGAGTTTCTGCAGCTGACCATTAGATTTGTTGCAATTTCCAACACATTTCTACTCATGACAGGATTATCCAGCATCCCCAACTGATTGTTATAAATGGACGTGCAGTGTTAGGGTGTTCTTTAACCACTAAGTGTTTATCTGCACTGATATTATGATTCCTTTGGAGCTAACTAAAACTGCATTGTTTCTAAGCATGATGTTGTACCTTTGGACACGCTTCGTCATGTTTCACAAAGCAAATGTGAAAACGGAAATCACCTCCTACAAATACCAAATTGATTTGATGTATTCCTCAGTTGCAGAAACTGATTTAATCACCTCAACGAGTTGCTCTGCCTTTATCAGTTGTGTTATTTGAGTTCTGAAAGTTTGCTTTAGGCCTTCCATCTTCCTCCTTGAAATAGCCCTATTTTTCTCTTGGATTCTTTAAATTATAACTGGAAGAAATATTTTCCATATGGTATCTGCTACGTTCTGACTCAGAAGTTTCTCAGATTCCTTCTGGCCTTTGGGATTTTCAAATAACAACAAGCTTATCTCAAACTGTCACACACAGTTTGTGCAAACATCCTTGCCACAATCAATGTCACTTATTAAAATATATTCCAATAATTTATAAATATATGTCTCAGGAATCTATCTGAATAGACAATTAGATTTGTTTGTCCCCATTTGTTTCTGGAGAGCTGGGCAGAGAAGAATCTAATGAAGTTTAACAAGGGCAAGTATAGGGTCCTGAACCTGGGGAGAAATAGCCTCAGGCACCAGCACAGATTAGAGGCAGACCTTCTGGAAAACAATTGCAGGGAAGGACTTGGGAGTTCTGGTTGACAACAAGTCGACCATAAGTGAGCAATGTGCCCTTGCAGCCAAGAAAGCCAGTGGTAGGCTGGGGTGTATTAAGAAGAGTCTGACCAGCAGGTTGAGGGAGGTTATCTTCCCCCTCTGCTCTGCCCTGAGAAGGCTGCATCTAGAGCACTGCATCCAGTTCTGGAATCCTGAGTTTAAGAAGGATAAGGAGGGAGTGCAGCAGAGACCTACAAAGATGACCAGGGGTCTAGAGCACCTTTCTTAAGAAGAGAGACTGAGAGAGCTGGGTCTGTTCAGCCTGGAGAAAAGAAGGCTGAGAGGGGATCTCATCAATGTTCATAAATGTCTCAAGGGTGGATGTCAAGAGAATGGGATCAGACTCTTTTCAGTGGTGTCCAATGATAGGATGAGGGGCAACGGGCACAACCTGCAGCATAGGAGGTTCCATCTGAATATGAGGAGAAACTTCTTTAATTTGAGGATGAGAGAGCACTGGAGCAAGCTGCCCAGAGAAGCTGTGGAGTCTCCTTCTCTGGAGACACTCAAGACTCACCTGGACACATTCCTGTGCAAGCTACTCCAGGTGAATATGCTTTAGCAGGTGGGTTGGACCAGATGATCCCCAGAGGTCCCTTCTGATACTAACCATTCTGTGATTCTGTGATTCTGTGATTCTCATCCATGAGCAATTCAAAATGCCTGATTGATTGTTGAAAACAGGGCAGTGACCAGTGAAAACATCCAGGAGCACTTTAAAAATCATCTAGTTTTCTTCAGTTGTTTTACTAATACCCAGACAATTAGAAAGTGAGGGATATTTTTCATAATGAAATTTAACAGAAACTTTTACCAGATGTTATAGTCCCATACTTTGTTCTTAAAACTACATGCAAGGAATTTAACTAAAATCAGCTCCCTAAAATGATTAACTCAACTTTAAAAATAAGTGGCTGAAATCAACCAAACCTCCTCAGGTCTTGGAATTCAATGTTAATTAGGTAAAGGACATTTAACATGAATTTACTAGAGCAGGTCATGTCATAGTTTCCTTGCGTTGTGAGTGTGACACTTCGAAATGGTATTCAAAGGAAAAGTACTAATTCTACATCATAAAGAAAATGAACTGCTGTTTTCCTATCAATTCCTACCGAATTTATTATAATATTTTAGCAATTTATAAAAATAATTAATATCTGACATTTATTAACTCTAAAATTCCCTAGAAAATTACAAATCTTGGAGATTCTTAGACCTTTACAGTCAGAATTGCGTTGAATGAAGAATTAAGCTCCAGATCATGCAAGAAGAAAGAGTAGGAAGTCTTAAAGCAATGAAAACACACGTTAATCCATGTTCCTTTAGCTGAAACTGCTGTTATGAGGCCATGTTCCTCGTGATCAAATCTTTGACTATAAACTTATTCACTAGAGGTTACTGTAAGAGCACTTACAGTGGTCTGTACAGGTGTCCGAAGGACCTCTATTAACCTTTTGAAGTGTATTTGGTCCGTAAGTGCTTGAAGGGAATCTCTGGAGTAAGGTGTTCTTGTCCGAAAGACAGCTGGAAATGCCACATAAGTTGCAAAGAGAAGGTGGTTTAAAACATATTCTCTATTATTCTTGATCTAGACATTACAGAATGGTATTGTAGGGTGATATTATCTGAGCCTTTGCAAACAGGAATCACTTGTCCTGCAACAACCTCATGTTATATTAAGATTTCATTTACATGTGGCTTTAAAAATGATTGGATGTTCAAAGAGGTGGCAAATTTTTATATGCTGCCAGATTCCAATAGGTTACACCACACGAGAGCATAGTAAACACTTAGAATATGTTTTAATGATGTCCTCACTATCAGTTTCAATACACACTACTGATACCTCTTATTTCATTCATAAATTAAATCTGAAGTTCAAGAGTGAACAATGAAACATCTAAATTCTCTCTTTGGCAACATTGTTACTCCTATTCTAAAAAGACAATGGAACACTAAAGGGCAAGGTATTTATTCTCTGTCATATAGTACTGATATGTTCTTATTAATTTGAGCTTAGCAGATTGACAAAACAGAACTGGCAAAGATTGGACTTTAAGATTCCAGTAGGAAAGCAGGGAGGTGAGCAATTTTTTCTTCCAAATAAAAGATCTTTTACAAGTTAAGAGAAGTAGGATAGTATTGTCCTGAAAAACAAAACAAAACAGAAAGACAAAACCCCAAAATAAAACAAAACAAAACAAACAAAAAAAAACCAACAGAACAAATTCACAAAACGACCCAGAACTACACATCTTCCAGTAACATGAAAATTTTGATAAAGGGCAGAATCTCAGAATATTTTTTGAATTAATTCTCTTCAAAATGTCAAAAAACATCATTATGTTTATCAGGAAATGTGACAAGAAGGGAAATATATATTACATTTCTCCAACTATCTATATTTTCAAGACTATGGTAAATTTTAAACACATCAATACTTGAAAAGTAATATTTTACCTTTGAAATAAGAAAACAGAATGAGAATAACTATTACGCCATTAGGGAAGTCAGGGATGAACCATAGAATCAAAGGATCATTTCACTTGGAAGAGACACTCAAGATCACCAAATCCAATCATAACCTAAATCTAGCAGTAAACCATGTCCCTAAGAACCTCATCTACATGCCTTTTAAACACCCTCAGGGATGGTGACTCCACCACTTCCCTGGGCAACCCGTTTCGCTGTTTTGCAACCCTCTCCATGAAGAACTTTTTCCTAACATCCAATCTGAACATTCCCTAGCACAACCTGAGGCCATTTCCTCTGGTCCTGTCACTTGTTACTTGGCAAGAGACCAACACCCTCCGTGTTACAACCTCCTTTCAGGTAGTTGTAGACAGTGCTAAGGTCCCCCCTCAGCCTCCTTTCCTCAAGGCTAAACAACCCCAGTTTCCTCAACCACTCCACATAAAACTTGTGTTCCAGGCCCCTCACTATCTTCATCACCCTTCTCTGAACTCACTCAAGTACCTCAGTGTCTTTGCTACAGTGAGGGGCCCAAAACTGAACACAGTATTCAAAGTGGGTCCTCACCAGTGCCAGGTACAGTGACACAATCACGTCTCTACTCCTGCTAGCCACACTATTCCTGATACAAACCAGGATGCTGTTGGCCTTTTTGTCCACCTGGGCACACTGCTGGCTCATATTCAGCCTGTTGTTGATCAACACACCTCTGTCCTTTCCTGGCAGGCAGCTTCCCAGACACTCTTCCCTGAGCCTGTAGCACTGCATGAGGTTGTTGTGACCCAAATGGAGGACCCAGCACTTGACCTTGTTGAATCTCATACAACTGGCCTCAAACAAATAATCCAGCTGATGAAGATTCCTCTGTAGAGCCTTGCTACCCTCCAGCACATCAACATTCCCACCCAGCATGATGTCATCTGCAAACTTACTGAGGGTGCACTCAATCCCTTCATCCAGATCATTGATGAAGAGATTAAACAGAACTCACCCAAATACTTAACCATATGGAACACCACTCATGACCAGCCACCAACTGGATTTTTCTGTTTACAACAACTCTTTGGGTCAGACCATTCAGTCACTTCTTCACTCATCGAAGACTACACTTATCAGGCCATGAGCTGCCAGCTTCTCCAGGACGATGCTGTGGGAAACAGAGTCAAAGGCTTTGCTGAAGTCTAGGTACACAACATCCACAGCCTTTTCCTCATCTACTAAGCAGGTCACGTTTTCGTAGGAGGAGATCAGGTTGGTCAAACAGGACTTGCCTTTCCCAAATCCATGCTGGCTGAGCCTGACCACTTGGTTGTCTGTTATGTGCTGCATGATGGCACATGATCTGCTCCATGACCTTCCCTGAGGTCAGACTGACAGGCCTGTAATTCCTCCGATCCTCCTTTCAGCCCTTCTGTAGATGGAAGCCAGCTTCCAGTCAACTGGGATCTCCCCAGTTAGCCAGAATTGTTGATAGACAATGGAAAGTGTCTTAGTGATAACCTCTGCTACCTGCCTCGGAACCCTTGGTTGTAACCCATCTGGCCCCATAGACTGGTGGGTGTCTAAGTGGTGTAGAAGGTGGGTAATCATTTCCCCTTGGATTATTTGGGCTTCGCTCTACTCCCTGGCTCTGTGTTCTGGCTCAGGGGCTGTGTACCTGGAGCACAAGTGGTTTTACCATTATAAACCGAGTCAAAGAAGGCAATTAATACCTCTGCCTTTCCCTCATCTACTGTCATTATGTTACTTCTGTCACTATGGCACCCACCAGGGGATGGACATTCTCTTTAGCCCTCCTTTTATTGCTGATATATTCATAGAAGCAATTCCTGCTGTCTTTTACAGCCATAGCTAGGCTCAGCTCTAGTTAGGCTTTGGGTCTTTTAATTTTCTCCCTGCTGTTCATTATTATTAGCTTGAAAGTATGTCAGAATGAAAATATGGCTACAGTAATTAAAAAAAAAAAAAGAAGATAAGGACATCCATAAGGTTTTCCTGTTTTGAAAGAACAAATCATAGGTGAAGGTTTAAATGGATCTACTGAATTAGCCACTTCAGCAGAAAAAAAAAAAAACAACAATGGCAAATCTCTAAACCTCCAAGACATACTCCCGTGTTAAATGAACTATTTTCAAATACTGGTTTCCTGTGGCTTTTTTTTTTTTTTTATCTACACCATATTAGAAAAAAAAAAATCCTGAAACAGATGGACAGGAAACATCAAAATGGTTATAAATCAAAGACTGTCATAATTTGCACAGTGTTTGAGACAAGTTGTTTGTTTGTTTGTTTGTTTCCAGAGCCAGAATTATTGTGAAGTTGTGACATACAGCTGCATGTGTGATATCTTGCTATGCAGCTTGAAAGGCAAATTCTTACTTCAGAGAAAGCTCCCGTTTTGTATGCATGACTTGGAAGGAAGGTTAAGGTCAAAGAACCATGTCAATGGGAGCAAAATCAGAAATAATGTGTACTCAAATTTTCTGTTGAAGAGTGTTATTAGTCTAATTTTGGATGATGAACAAGTATCTGTAAAGGGAAGATGGTTACAAGTAAGCCTTTTTGGACTAAAAATGCCGAATATGAGAGAACTTGAACTGATGATAAGGTGAAAAGAAAGAAGAAAATGACTGCCATGGTTTAATCCAAGCTAGCAATATAACCACCAATGCCGTTCTCTTACTCCCTCCTCCCCCCTCAATGGAGGAAAGAATTGAAAGGGAAGGGAGAAACTTGTATTGAGACAAACAGTTTAGTAAAACATTGAAATACTAACACACTACTAGTAAATATAGATAAATAAAATAGAAATAAAGTATAAAATAAAATATATTTGATAAAATTACTCATGAAGTCCATCCACACTGAGCAGCCAGTCCTGGGAAGCAGCGCTCTAATCCTGAAAGGCCGATCCTGGAGAGAGAAGACAGAAGAAGATCTTGACCCTCCTTAAGCATGAAGCATAACTCTAATGAGATGGAATACTCCTATTGATCAGTCTGGGTATCAGTCAAATCTGCCCTATCTATGCCCCCATTAGTAGCTGCCTGACACCTGTGGGCAGAGCACTCAGAACGTCCTGGGCTTTCAGACCAGAGCAATTGAAAACATGAACTCTGTCCTGGGGTGTTATCTCTTGTTGGCATACTAAATTCAAACAATGATTGTGTTAGCTGTGAAAAAGGAAGTTTTCTAACTGCATGGAGAAAATTAACTCATTTTCAGTCAAGACAGCACAATGATCTAAGTGATTAAGAGGTTATTACAAAACAGAAAATTAAAATAAAACTCAAATAATCACATGGACAGTGTGTAATGTAAGGCGTGCATTCCTTTTGAGATGTAGTGATGCATTATTAAAGAAGGTACTGTTGTCCATGAAGAGATGTGTACAACTGCTGATGCAACTGATGTGCATCTCTGGGCAAGTCCAACCTGGGACAAAAAACATATTTCTATCCTATTCAAACTTTCTTTAAATATAAAACTATGTTTTGATTCTGCCTACGTGTCCTTCCCCTTTGGAATTACCTTCTTATTTATTTTATAACATATATAGTTAATATTCTTCTGATACTGAAAAAGACCCTTGGAAACTATTAAGGAAATATGCATAATAAGGTTTAATCTAGATGAATGTGGCTTCTCTTGTCTCAGTCCTTGCAGAAATTTATATAACTGGTTAACAAATTGCTCTGGTAGTTTTGTAAATTCTACAACCAAGTGACCTCAGTTGCCACTCAAAAACATTCCTTTATTCACTCGAATTATTTAATCTGAAGCTAAAAGAAACAGAAGAGACCTACAGGAGTGCTGCTTGCAGGAGCATCTGCAACTTTTATTTTCATCTGAATCAGATTCAGACTTGCCCTGTTTATCAGCTTTCTATATCAGCAACCCAAATAAAGATGTGTCCCTGCACTGAGTTTTAACCACCAGGAAAGGCAGTTACTTGGGTGTGGTGCTGGTGACCGGGGAGAGGCTCCCCTAGGGAAGGCAGGGCAGGACAGGACCTCCCTAGTCAGGCAGTAGGTCAGGTTAGGGTGGAATTTTCCACATCTGTATTCATATCAAATTCATTTCTGAAGACGGTTTGATGATCAACATCTCACAAATCTTCAGAGAAAAAACGCAATATATATGGGGATTGTTCAGCACATTTTAAAAAGTTTGTCCTAAAAGTCTGATATTAGAAGTATGGTGGGATGATTTACAAAATGTAAGATAGGAGGAATATATCTTTGCATTCAAGTCACCCAAAATTTATTTTTCAGCTATAACCAAAGTACTATGCATTTATTTTCAGATATCTAACGCATTTCAAAATTTTAAAATTATTTTCCTCTTAGTGGCCCCAAGGAAGTGGTGAGAAACCATTCCTAAAGTTAAAAAAATTCATCGCAGACTGGAAAATCAATTTAAGCTATACATTTAAGTTCAGCAGTAATATCTGAAAGATGAACTTTCACAATCCTTCTTGCATCGAGTTAGAGGACACTCACATTTTTAACTTTAACTTAAAGATGCAGAGTGAATTAGCCAACATATAAAGCTTTTTCTGTTTTATTGTAGTTGACTCAATCAGTTATTTATGGATACATATTGTAATGTAAACATATTCCTAACTAGGAATAAACCACAATTTTTTGATCTTAGGTGGATTTTCAGAATGTTTGCCATGTTTCACCCTTGAAAATCTTAACCAGTATACTCCTTGGAAGTAACCAACCAACAAAACACACCCAGTATTTTTAGCTCCATACTGTTAAACAATAGCGGGTTTTTTGTTTGTTTTTGTTTGTTTTTGGTTTTGTTTTGTTTTTGTTTTTCAGCATGTTTGAAGACAAACTTCAGGCTGAAAGAAGAAAAAAAAGAGGCAGATCTAGTGATGTTAACTGCATGTGATTCAATGCAGTATTGTAAAATTGCAGACTGTTTTCAAATAGTGATTATGGAAGCTGCTTGGACCATGCCAGAAACTATAAAGAGAAGTATAAGAGATTATATTTTTTCAGGAAAAAATAAATCCTATATATAGGTAAGAAAGTTGTTACCTATTTGACTTCACCACAAAAAGCCGGTATAATTTTATTAATTTTTCTTCTTCTCCCTTAAACTAACAGGTATAAAACAGAACTAAGGAAAATCAACAGAAATACTAGAGAAGGATCTGTAATAAACTCTACCTACCTAAAGCTATTTGGAAAGAAATAGGAATTCTTCTGACTAGGAAGTATTTTTTTTCAAAGATAAATAAAAAAACCCCTGATTTATTTTAAAGATTTTTTTTTTTAAATAATCAAACACTTGTAAAAATATTTCTTAACTGTGCTTTAAAAGACATTGAAAAAACAATTTGATGGATTCTTGTAGTTATCAGCTGTAGAGTATTTGCACAATTGTCTCCATAATAAAGTTCAACTTTGGAGCTGAAAAAAACCAAAGAGTACACTTTCTCAAAAAAAATAATCTTGTCCTGATTGTCATACTCCTTCATTTACATTATGATCTGAGATTTGACCTTTAGAACAAAAACTGAAGATTTTTTTTATCTGTCCCTAAACACATAAAAATAAGTAATTCTGTAATACTATTATATTTTTAAAAATGCACAATACATTTAGTGATTAACTACTGACTCAGTATTCAGGAATGTGTACCAATTACAGTTTTTTATTCAATATTTTCATACACCCTCTTCCCATGCTGTAACTCTTTAAACCCCTAAATTCTAGGTAATAGGATGATTTGTCACCTGTTATTGAAGGGGGATGAAAGGCTGGTTGAATATTGGGGCACCTCTAATCTGCAACTCTGTGAAAGCTGTAAACCAAACAGAGGTTACCAGTAACTGCTGCTTCTGTTTCCTAAAAGCAGACAGCAGCAACAGGCAGATAATGGAAGATGGTTGGGAGATTGTGAGTTTAGACAATAAACTTCAAAGCTATTTAGCCAAAATGTTAAGGACAAAAACTGAATGGTAAGATACATCCCATATAATTAACAGTTACAAAATCACAGAATCATAGACCATCCTGAGTTGGAAGTGATGCACAAAAATCAAGTCCAACTCCTGTTCCTGTATATGACAACCCCAAAATTCACACCATGTGTCTGAGAGCATTGTCTAATCACTTCTTGAATACTGCCAGGCTTGGGGCCATGATTGCCTCCTTAGGGAGCCTTTTCCAGTGCTTCACCACCCTCTGTGTGAAGAACCTTTTCCTAATATCCAACCTAAGCCTCCCCTGGCACATCTTCCTGCCATTCTCTCAGGTCCTATAATTGTTCACCAGAGAGAAGAGACCAGCAACTGCCCCTCCTCCCCTTGTGAGGAAGCTGTAGACCTCGATGAAGTCTCCCCTCAGTTTCTTCTTTCCCAGGCTGAATAAAGTGACTTTAGCCACTCCTCATTTGGCTGATGCTCTAAACCCTTTACCAGCTTTGTGGTCCGCCTCTGAACATTATTCTTTTCATACTGTGATGCCCAGAGCCGCACACAGTGCCCCAGGTGAGGCTGCACCAGTGCAGAGTAGAACAGGACAATCACCTACCTTGCCTGGCTGGCTGGCAATGCTGTACTTGATGCACCTCAGGACACGGGTGGGCCTCTTGTCTGCCAGGGCACACTGTTGGCTCATGCTGTATTATGACAGTTGATTTATGCTAAATTCACCACTATTTTGCCAAATTTTGCCTTAAAATAACCTAGGGATTATCTACATGGGGATTATCTACATTTCTCCTATGAAAGGCTGTATTAATAATTTATTATATCTGGTCTTGAACATCCATTTTTCTGTTTAACTTAAGGAGCTGCTTCTTTTTTTTTTTTTCTTTTCTTTCCTTAATCTTTCTGAATGAGTTGCATACACAGTTCTAGATGAGATATATCAGTAGACAAAATCCTAATTTGACTTTTGTTTTCTGGACTTCTCATGTTTCCATTATTCTGCATCTACATTTACTGTTGTAGTGTACCAACATATCAATATATATATATAGCTCTGTTTTGAAATTTCTTTTGTCCAGTAGTATGTAAGTACAATTTTCCGTCCTTAAAAAATGTCTTTCATAATATCCCTATCTTCTTAATCATGGAGCTATCAAAATACTTCTTTTTTTTTTTGATTGCCTTGGTTTTCCAAACTCTTTATAAGCCAGTAAATCATTGAAACTCCATGTCTCTTACAGGGTGATTTTTTGATCCTCTTTCTATAACATGCAGTATGCTTTCTACATTTTGATTGTTCCTTTTGATTGTTCTACATTTTTTAAAGAAAAGATTATTCTCCTCTTTTGCCACATGTGGAAAGTGGGTTTTTTTGTTTGTTTGTTTGGGGTTTTTTTTGACCACTGTTTTGTATTATTTTGCAATTCCAGGGTTAATATATTTCCCAAAACCAATGTACTTTCCAGTTCCCTGTGAATTTCTCTTGGCATGTGGGAAGATTTCCATTAAATGTTTTAGCAATTTGAATACTTGTCATCCTCTTTCTTCTCTCTCTTTCTATCCCCTTCTCTCTTTCCAGAAATGAAACAAACAAACACAAAAAAGGAAACTAAGGCTAAACTTACTCTTTTTGTTTTTTTTTTTTTTCCTCCTTAGGGTACACATTGTGTGTCAAAACTTAAAGTTCTCAGTGGTAACTTTCATCCATAATAACATAAGCACAATTCAATACTTTAAATGTGATTTCACTACTTTTAAATTTAACTACTGGCAGTTCAGCTTTATTCTTACGACGTGAGATATTGTTTCCTTTTATTTTTTTCCTGCCTAATACTGTGCATACTTTGCTGTATTTGGTAATTAAATAATTTTAAAAGCTTTTACTAGTTGCCTTTCTCTATTGTGACTTGCCAGTTCTTCAGTCCACCTCACATTCTACTCATTAATAGAGTAATCACTCACTTAAAATTGAATTTAAATTGATCACTGTCAATATTCTTAATGCCAGACATTTGCATTTTGGACTCAGTGTGTTATGTGGTAATCTGCAAACTGTTGTTAAAATCAGATAGTTATGATAAGCATCTGAATCTTGGGCTAGCTATATTAAATAATAAATTTCTAAATGTTTCAGACCTTTTTCATGATCATTCATACCACTGACAAAAGTCTCGTAAATACCTTGATTGATTTCTTAAATGGAGATATTCTTGTTATGTATCTCACAACGTTCATTTGCTATGGATCCAATTGATTTCCTCTTTTTAAAACAATTCCATCATTCAGAATCAGATGTTCTTTTATTTCTTCTATTTTCTTTATGGTATGGACACGTCATTAATCTGGACGTTCACAGTTATTGTTTCCTGATTATCAGCTCTTGTACTATTATGAGGCCTCCACGCCATGTTGACAGGAGAATCTACAACTAATCTACTACTTGGGTTGGATATTGAGAAGTTTTTTTGTGTGAAGCATGTGATACTCTGATTGCAGAAAACAAGGCAGAAGGCAGTACTGGTTCCCTTTTTTCATTGCAAAATATAGTTTAGGATACTGCCCAGTAGCAGTAGACCAGTAGAACATGGTTAGTATCATAAAAATTTAATTACAATCCCATTTCTAAGCATCTTAACTTATTTATTTTTTTTTTTTTTAAGAACTTGAGGAATTTTAGAGAACTTCCCAGCATTTGTCTCCACCCTGAGTGTGAACTAATCACTTGTATAAAACGTTCAGTGTCATCTTACACATAATGACCAGGTGAAATTAGAGCCAAAAATATACACTTGAAATTTTGTGTTCTAAGGGAGTGACAACAACAGCTGATATTTATCTTAATTGAAGAGATACTTAACTGAGAATATGACTACTTTAGTTTTGATGTATCAGTATGACATTAGAATTATCCAAGTAGGCTGCATTTCCGAAATCTACATTGGGAAATTTCTAATGAGTCTGATCATATTACATATTAAATTCAGTTCCTATCTGATCCATCCCTTTCATAATACATGAGATGGAAAATCAAGGTTGTACTACAGAGTTGTAGTCTGTGTCATTTTATTCAACAAAATTATTGTTCCTGGAAAGAAACAAAGCAGCAGAAGCACTGCCTATGGTGCTGAAATATCCTTATTTTAGTTCCCATCATCACCAATCAATATGTAATATTATTATACAAAAACATCAAAAGAAATTTTAATTTGGAAAGAAAAGAAAAATACATACCCTAGTGGTAAAATAGCATGTAGGAAATCCTGACATTTTCAGAAGAAAACAAAGTGTACAAAGTGTAATGTAGTTCACAAAAATCATAAAATTGAAAAGAAAGATACTAAAAAAAATCACAACACCCTGTTCCATGGATGTAAATTAAGAAGTTAAAAATGAAGATTGTCACTGAAGACAGAATTAACCTTTCATTTATTCATTGTGTGAGCCAATTTATGCCTAACTATACAATTTGTTTCTGTGGCTTGTCTGAATATTACTGTCTTTATTTAATTGTACATTAGGGAAAAAAAAGCATTCCTCTCTCAGGTCATGGTTACCTTGACATACACAATACAGTAAATTTCTGTGTTCTTCTATCTACTTCTCTGGTATTTTTGAGATAAACATTTATTAAATATGGAACAAATTGTTAGCACTATTTGCCTTAGTTTATTTTTTTAATGTCACACTGCTTGTAATTTTGAATAAATACTTTTATGTGCTGTAAAGAACAGTAACCATTGAGTATCATGTTTTTGTTGAAATCCTATTTGTTGATATGGAAACAGCATCCCCATTAAGCTTCCTGCTCTAGATATGCCCTATAAGAAGTTATTTAAAATGTTCAGCAGCAAATCTAGAAAGATAACATAAATTCAAATAATATTTGATTTGACTAGTACTACTTTGTACCCTTAAGATGATTTGAACAGAATACACATAATGGTCACCAGATGTGTCTGGAGTCTTCCAAAGTTGAGTTGTTCTGTATTTGATAAGTAAAGAATTTTTTTTTTTTAATTGGAGACAGTTTTAGAAAAATGCAGCATCTAGTTTCATATGATGTCATGCGGTTCACATTTTTTCAAACTGTATAGAAGAACAGTGCTGGAAGGATCCATACCTGTGTAAATATGCCAATGAATCAGTAAATATGCCTTATTTGTGATGAGGAAGATGTCATGTTAGATATTGTCGGTGCTACTATTTCTTTGTGGAAATTAAAACTAAGGAATTTGTCACAAATATTCATGATTTTTAAGGATGAATGTGGAAGAATCAAGTATTTTCCCTTTAACTTTTTTAATTTAAAATATAAGATTTGACAGCTGCTGTCTGAGTTCTGTCTGAAGCACATACCAGGGTCTAGGTCCCCATCTGGAAGAGTTTGCACTCTGAGCATGCAAGAGAAACGTCTATGAGGAGTTAATTATAGTGCCCAAGTGAAAGTGAACAATGGTTTGAAAGGTTTTGTGTGTGTGTCTAGTGTCAGAATTAATTTGAAAGGAAAACCTAAATGGAATCATTGAGGAAGCAATACACTAAATGAGAATGAGAATGGAAAAATAAGAATGAGCAAGTTGTAGGTCAGGAGTAAATCAGGGTGGAAACTGTTTAGAAATAGTGAGTCTTGTCCACAACTGTGAACCCACCTGTGAACCCTCCAGGGAGTATCTGGGGTCGGGGGTCTTAAAAGGTAAAAGAGAAAGGCTTGAGCAAATAGTAAAGATGGACAGAAAAAGTTTTTAAAAATACTAAAATTTGTAAATCTTCACAGTCCATTTTTCCTGCTCAGGAAAGAGTTGAACAAGTATGTGACAGAAAATAAAGGCATGACTAAATTCTGGGGGTTTTCTGAATATCCAAACTCCACACTTTTGTGCTCTGCTCTTGGAAGATGCTTTCTGCATCTAGCTGTTTTCTGAAGCCTGCTTTCCGTCTGTGTCTCTCATGCATGTATTGCTCTGGGTTCAGAATTTATTAACTATGGGACAAGTACTGACTGATTGCATGCAGCCATTTATTATGTGGATTCATTTGCTGTAATCCTAATTCAGATTTTTTTTTTTAATCAGTCTTGCAAATTAACATTGAGACACTACACAGGAGTAAAGTGAAGCCCATCAGGAGAAGGTAAATAATATTAATATTCCCTTGAAAATCATGGCACAATTTTAGCCAGAAGCTCCCAGAAACCTTACCAGTCTGCAAATGAATTGAGCAGAGAAATGTACACAAGAATCTCAATATGTTTCTCTCATTTACTAATTAAAACAATAAATAAACTAATAAATTAATTAGTTACTTGTAAGGTATAATTTTTGGGTCAGAGACTATACAAATATTTGTATTTTTTCTATATACACTTATATATATCTATCTACTATGCTTCAGTTTCCCACATTTAAAAATCTGACTCTACAAAACAGTGCCAGATAACAACCACAACAAATTATTCTCAGGTTCGAACCAAAGGACACTGAATCAAGCAGAATCACTCACTTTGTAAAGAATTATTTGAATTAGATCCCAAACAGAGTGATATTTAATGATTAATTTTGTTATGTTCACTCTTTCATTATACAGAAAGAGGACTGGAAGGAATTTTATAAAATAATCTTCTGGCATTTTAGCATTTTGAAATCTGCATTTAAAAAATTACATAGGCAACATATTAGAAAGGAAAAACAAACAGAAATTACTTATTAAGCTAGTATCAATATTAATTATATTATATAATTTCCTTTCCAAAAGTTGATAACAGGAGATAAGCATCTTGTTGAAATATAAGGGAGGTCTGCAGTATAATTTCACATAGTTCCACTGAAGTCCAACAGGAATGATTATATGTAACTATGTTTCTTGCAACTTGTTTCCCACAGAGTTAGGTTGAGGTTGTGAGCAGCTAATTTAGGGGCAATGATTACTTGTAGTCTCCTACTTCTTTGGGGTCTAGTTTAAATCACAGTTTCATACTCACTCCAGACACTGGGTATGTATGATTCATTTAAGAATATACACAGTATCAAACCAAGAAAAAAACACTATCAAGGAGCAAGAATACTATATATATGTTTTTATTGCCTTCAGTTCTCACCCTGCCACAATTCAGAGATAAGCAAGGCTCTTCCAAATGTAAAACAACAAAATACTGAAAACAAATCGTATCAATTCGTAGTTTGTGTTACCTGAAAAGGTATGCTCAGTGGTACCAACCCACACCACCACAAATATAGGTGTATGATACACAGCATGTAGATGAAGTTTCAGTTAAGGTATTTTCATGGAAATGAAAATTGTAACCTAAAAAGGAAGGGCCATACACTATGTTTCCATTTTGCTGTTTAAGTTCTAGGAAAAAAAAAAAAATCGGTTACATTATTCTCATAACAAATGAGTAATCAGTGACTCACCAGCTAAAGGATGATCTCTTCCTGGGAAAATTCTGTACAGACAACAAACAGAATCATAGAACCATTTTGGTTAAAAAAGATCTTTAAGATCATTGAGTGCAATTCTTAACACTGTCAGGTCTTCCTCTAAACCACGTCCCTAAGAATCTCATCTACATATGTGTGAACACCTTCAGGGATGGTTACTCCGTCACTTCACTAGGCACTGCATTTCAATACCTGACAAGTATTTCAGTGAAGAAATTTTTCCTTATAACTACTCTAAATCTCCTCTGGAACAAGAGGCCATTTCCTCTCAACACTTCATGCTTGAGAAAAGAGACCAACAGCTTCCATGATACAAGCTCCTTTCAGGTAGTGGTAGAGAGTGACAAGGTCTCCCCTCAGCCTCCTTTCGTTAGACTAAACAACCCTTGTTCCTTCACCCTCTCCTCGTAAGACTTGTGTTCCAGACCCCCCACCTGCTTTGTTGCCGTTCTCTGAACTCATTCCAACTCTTCAATGTCTTTCTGGTAGGGAGGGGCCCAAATCTGAACACAGGATTCAAGGTGTATCTTTGCTAGTGCCAAGTACAGGGAGATGAAGACTAGGCTAGTCCTGCTGGTCAGACTACCCCTGATACAAGCCAGGATGCTGTTGGTCACCTGGGCACACTGCTGGCTCATAGTCAGCCAGTTATTGATTGACTCTCCCCGATCCTTTTCTGTCAAGCAGCTTTCAAGACACTCTTCTCTGAGCCTGTAGTGCTGCCTGGGATTGTTGTGCCTCAAATGCAGGATCCAGCACTTTGCCTTGTTAAACCTCATACAGTTGGCTTCAGTCCACCAATCCAGCTGGTCCAAATCCCTCTGTACGGCCTTCCTACCCTCCAGCACATCAACATTTCCACCCAACTTGGTGTCATCTTCAAACTTACTGAGAGTGCACTCAAGCCCCTCGTCTAGATCGCTGATGAAGATATTAAAGAGAACTACCCAAAATACTTAGCCCTGGGGAGTACCGCTTGTGACTGGCCACCAACTGGATTTGACTCCATTCACCAAAACTCTCTGGGCCCAGTCAACAAAATATTTTTTACCCAGCAAAGAGTGTGCTCATCCAGGTCATGAACAGCCAGTTTCTCCACAATGCTGTGGGAAATAGTGTAATGAAGTGGTACATCTCAGCAATCTTGATTCTGTCGACCCGAGTGACTGTTATAGAATGGTTAAGTATAGCAATGAAGGATTATCTGAATATGTGGAAAGCAAAAAAATCTGATGGGAAGTAAGTTTATCTAGATTATATTTCATATGCTTTTCCCAGGATTAAAACTTGTTTGATTTAGCCTGGGAGAGTTAATTTTTTGTTTCCAGTAATCAGGCTGTGTTTCAGAGTTGATATGAAAAAATATGATATTTTGGCTGTTGCCAGTGAGACTAAGGACTTTTTCAACTTTCCAGTTGCAGGTGCACATAGAAACTGGGAGGGAATATAACAGTACAGCACTCAGAGTGACATCTAAGCTGGTCAATAAGATATTACTTATCATTAATATCATGCTGTACGTATAGCTGGAGTGGGGTTTTCTGGTTTTCTTGTCTTCTGTGATCAGCTGTTCCAGACCAGGGTGCTTTTACTTTTTATGAGACTAGCTGTTCGGCATCATGTACAAGTGGGAACTGCTGCTGAGGTCTCTGCTCTTCCAAGGTCAGCTGTACAGGACCAGTGTTCATCATTGCTTCTTGGAGGATCACTGCTCAGGAGCAAACTAGTCATCAGTTTTCTGGGTTGATGAGTGACTGCATTGTACAATCCTTGCTTTCTATATTCTTTTATTGCTATTATTGTTGTTGTTTACCTCCTCCTTTGATGTTCTGTTAAACAGACTTTATCCCAGCCTAGGAGTTTTACTTTGTTTTTCCTGATTCTCTTCCCCAACCCACTGGGTAGGAATGAGTGAGCAAGCAGTTGTGTGGTCCTAGTTGCTGTCTGAGTCTGAACTATGACAAAACTGCAGTTAGTTGCACTTACATTGCTGCTTCTGAATTAAGTAACAAAGTAAAACTATAATAGAACTGAATAGTAAGAGCTTCACAGAGCTTCATTGATAGATGACTAATCTACTAATACCTCTATCTACATTTTAGATTAAGATTATTTACATTTTAGATTAAGGTAAGTAATTCTACGTTTTAAATCATATAGGTTTCTTGAAATAAAGACACAGCAAACACTATTTTATAGTAAACATTTTAAAACTAAGTACATTTACCGGATTTTCTCTGTAGTTGAGCTCTACTGAAAAAGTGTATTTTCCTTTGTGAGATTCAAAGACCAGCTCAATATGGATTGTGTTATTACAGTTCAGTATTGTGCAGTCCAGCATCTCATACTACATTGTTTTAACATTGACAGTGTTATTCTTGTCAATTGCCTTTGAGGTTTACACAACATCAGATGTTCCAAACTCTACACTAGAGAAACATGATTCGGAAAAAAATGTGTAATGAAGGCAAAATGGGCTACTGCATGTATACTAGCTATTTATTAAAGTGGAATCTTAAAGCCTACACAAAGGATTTTAAAATAACAGCTAAAGGAATTAGCTACCTGTTCTGTCTATATTCTGAAGGGGCCTAGACATTTTCTTTGGATATGTCAGTATGGTCTAACAATGGTAATTACATTCATCTATTGAGTCTTTAAACAGGAGAAGTATATTTGTTCTCTGGTATATACTCAAACATCCTGACCTTCAGAATAGTTCTACAAACAACCATATAAAGATATACACATCAAGCTATGGTTTGGTGCATTGTGCTAAAACACATTATCTTACAAAGTAAAAGTAAACTATTGTGGGGAAATCATTGCTGTAACAAATAATGCACAAATATCCCATGTCCCAGAATCCATACTAATTTTTCACATAAGTTCTTTAAAAACTGGATTTTATATTCCTGCATTAAAGCAGTATAGTATTCTTGTATCAAATACATTTATTTGATATTTGTAATAGAAGACATTCTTTCTCTTCTTGTTCCAGTAGACATAATTGGATTAAATCAAGCTAATGAGCTCAATACAGACTACCTAGTGTAGACAAAGCACTGAAGAAAGTAGGAATCTTTTTATTAATATTTAAATTATCATAGTGGTCACAGAGCTGCTCCTTTAAAGGCACTGCTTTCTGTTCAGTCATGGATTCTAGCCAAAGATATAAGTTAATACCAAGAGAGATCATTTAAGTGCTGTTATTAAGGAGACCACGATTGATGGAGTTAGTAGCTGGCAATGTGCTTCCTCTTTGGCTGCTCAGTGAACAACAGCTACAGATCAATACTGCAGCTACATGAGATTATAAACACTTCTGAAAACAACCATATGAAAAAAGCACAAAACCCCACCCTAGACAAAAAAAAAAAAAGTAAAAAACCCAACGCAAACACACTTACCTGTAAATTAGCATGTTTGCAAAATTTTTTTTGCTTTCTGAATTCCCTGATCCTGCCAGCGTCCTCTCCCCCAAACCCAACCAATCAACCAATCAACCCACCAAACAAACAAGTGACCATATTTCCTGTAAAATATGAACTGGTGTGTCACTCTGCCTCCTATGACATCAGTCCAGTGTGAGTTTGTATGCTCTTGTCACTTTCTCATATTGCAGAGCGAAGACTTTTGATTTCACTGCAGGTAACATTGTGATTATGTCAGGTAATTCAAGAAATCTCATCCCATCTTTATGATATGATAAAATTGTTTTTAGCATATACAGTTTTCTGGTTTAACCTGTGGTAACAAAGTCAGATCTGTTGAAGACATGTCAGATTATGAAAACATAGTCCAGTTGGTAGTGGTCTGAATTAATGAATCCAACTACAATGAACCAGATAATATATCCTTGTTTTTCCTTCTCTGTAAAACCTAAATGATGTGCAGTGTTTTCCACAAGAAAGTATTTCAGTTTGCAAAGGCAAGTGGAAAACATCAAACATATATACATAGGTACACCTACGCTGAGTAAGCAGTGCACATACTTTTCTGCTGAGGATAAGATCAAGTATCCTCTAGATCTGCCTATTTGAACAGTATTGAATGAAGAGAAATGAAGAGATGAATAGCAAGCATAATGTAAAAGGATTTCTGTAGTGTCTCAAAAAGATTTAAAAACTAGCACTTCCTAATGTCATAAACTACTTTTCTTCATGCAGTTACATGGCTGGTTTAGGACATGCCCTTTAGCACTATAGTCCTTTAAACTGGCTTAAACTTTTACTCCTTTACTTCGATCTCTATGTGATATTTATTCTTTTTCAGTAAGCTACTCAATTCCTAGCAAAACAAGTAGAATTACAAAGAAGGGTTTATGAAAGTACAAAGCTTAGTGGGAATCAGATTCTAAATACGATCTGTAGGGACATTTCTGGTGCAAGATTTACTTATTAAATTTGAATAATTACAAAACCGAGCCTCTTAAATAACATGGTAAGCTCAAAGTAAAATTCTTATTCCAATAGTCAGATTTTGTACATCCTTTGAAAGTTTGTTAAAAATGCAGCTGAATTTGTTTATAAGGATTTAGTGACCCAACACTGAACAGGGTCTGACAAAATGGGTTGTGGCCCCTAGAAATCTTAGCTCCAGACTGTCAATTGCAAACTGTGATCTGGGAAAACTTGCTAAAGTGTCTGTCCCTGAATTTTCAAAATCTCTGTGCAAAACTATCTTTATGAAAGTCAGTGAGATAGCTGAAGCTGTTTCTTGTGTCTTTAGTGGTTAGAATGTTACAGGAAAAAAAAAAGATTTTCAACATTGAATGTTTTGTATTTAGAAGGCATCTGACAACTCTCACGTGTTTATTTCAAGTTCATTTTTGAAAGAAAATGCAACAAAACATACTATTTATAATGTTTCTTTTCACCTACCAATGTATTACAGAAATGAGCACATTTTGTTCATCAAATCAGAAGATATTTACAGTTATTTAAAACTCCAGTGAGCAATGTGGTAGATATGTATGTTAGGATGCACAGAATGTTCAATAACTTTCTATTTCCTGAGAATTTTACTTTGTAGTTTTACTAGCTATACCTCTATTAACAGGTAACTGCAATCAGCTGGCAATGACACTTTTCTTCCAGTCCCAACTAAATATTTGAGGTTTCTTATCTGGACAGATCTCTCAGGTAGCATGTATTTAATCACCAAATTTTTGGCCAGAAATTAGAGATTTCATTGCTGACCTTTTAACAGTTACCTTAGAAATGATCTTTTGTGCCTTCTGGAAAACCTTTCATGTACCAGAGTGATTCAAGTTGCACTATGCAAATGACTAAATATTCCATTTGAGTAGGAAATTTTTTATTGAACAAATATCCTTTCTTTTTTTTTTTTTTCCAAATTAAAAAAAAAACAACCAAACAAAAAAAAAAAACAAACAACAAAACACAATGTTCTATTGTAATAATACTATAATGTTAGCAAGAATAAACTTGTATTACTACTATTTTGTATTTTCAAGTACTTGGAACTATTTGGAAAAAAAATGGACTGTTTGATCCTCACAATAGTTTCAGAGGCAGGTAAAGTATCAAGGTCTGAATATTTAAATGGAAAACTTCTAACCAAGAAATTTAACAGTATTATTTTCAGAGGCTACAGAGTTAAAACAGGATTTTTTTTTTTTAAAGTTCAGCTAAGTTCAGTGTAATTAAAGGTCAATTTCTCTTCCCCCTTCCTAAGCATTTTTGAACTTCTATAAGTGTTTTTAGCACATAGACATTATTCTGTTCTGCAACATTACTGTTTCTGTAGTACCACTCATCATAAAATCATAGAATGTCCTGAGTTGGTAGGGATGCACAAGGTTTATCGAGTCTAACTCATGGCCCTGTATAAGACGACCCCAAAATTCACACCATGTGTCCCATGGTGTAGTCCAAATGCTTTTTGAATGTTTTCAGTCTTGGTTCTGTGACTATATCCCTGGGGAGTCAGTTCCTGTGCTCCATCACCTTCAGAGTGAAGAACCTTTTCCTAATACCCTACCTAAACCTCCCCTGCCACATCTTCCTACCATTCTCTTGGGTTCTGTCATTGGCCAACCGAGAGATCAGCACTTGCCCCTCCTCCTCCCCTTGTGAGGAAGCTGTAGACTGCAATGAGGTCTCTCCTTAGTCTCCTCCAGGCTGAACAAACCCAGTCACTTTAGCCACTGCTCATACAGCTTCCTCTCCAACTCCAACTTTCTGTCCCTCCTTTGGACACTCTCCAGTAGCTTCATGTCTTTTTTATACTGTGGTGTCCAAGACTTCACACATTGCTCCAGGTGATGCTGCACTAGTGCACTTATAGGCTGGTTTTGGATCCTAGTACTACAGTGGAAATCATGTCACACTGCAGATGCAAACAACCTGCAGTGAGAAAATATATAGTTGGTTAAAATAGGTATCTCATCAAATTCACCAGATAACTCGTTAAAGAGATATTGCAGTTGAGTGTGTGACTGAAGATTGTATTCACTTGCTGTGGTTCAGTCAGTGTTTCTCACTCACACGTCTTCCAGAAGAGACTTAAGATTATCAGTGCTCTTTTTTCTTTATAGTCTCAAGTTCAGAATTTCAAATTATATGTTATAGAATCTGAATGTTTTTCTTCTTTGGGATGATAACAAACCAACACCTTCATCATGCATGCCCATGCATCCATTGTTTTTGTGCTGACCTACCCATATTCCAGCACCCTGACAATTCTGCAGAAGTTGAACCATATGGTCTAACTGGAATTTTCAGAAACAGAATGAAAAATGAGACTGACGCTTCTGCTAGGCATTGTCTTTCTACCACTAGCTTTATTTCAATAAACACTACGTTAATTAACATGTTGATTAGCAGAGCTGGTCAGGATTCACTTCATGATTTTATGAGAAGTCAGCTTGTTGAAAGGAATCTCTGCATGAGAACATGTCACCTGAGCAATATTTTTTTTAATTAAAGGAAAGTGAAAGCTTTTAAATATTTTCAGAATGGAATGGCTCACTTATAAACAAATAAATAAATACATACATAAAATCCACACCAGCTTTCTATTTTTGTTTTTGCTAAAAATCGAATGTATTCAAAATGTAAATAAAACATTTAAAGTACATATTTATGCTTAATGACTGGAATTACGGTTTTCAGTGCGGAAAAGAATCCCAAAGTAAAAATGAAAAATAGTGAGGGAGGGAACCCATTTTTTGCATGTACATGGTACATTTTCTGACTAATTCTAACAATTCATTCCTCTAGGTCTTGCTTCAGACAATCAGACAGAAAAGGGAAAATAAAATCAATCATGGGGTCACCTGTTTAATAGTTATCTGTCCTGTTTTCTGAAGTATGTAAAAGCGATTCCCATCCTAGTGACCATCATAAGCAGTGGAACAGAATTCTATAATAATTCCGTTCTATATCAACTTATATTGGGAATAAACTGACAAAGAAATAGAACACATCCAAATACTTCAAAAGCCTTATATTGTTTTTGGCACATTGTAGCATCAGAATTCAAAGGTATTGCTAACTGCACTCCTAGACAATTCACAGTGCCTTTTCAGTGTTATGTTTCAACTCACAAATTTTGTTTCTTTATTTTTTATGCTCCTTGCATTACATCTTGATCTCAGCTCTTTTCATAAATGTGTCTATGCAGTTTGTTGATGTGACCTTCTGAAGTTTAGAGAGTAAGGCAGGAACTGTGCACACTGAGTTAAAAGCAATGTACCTGTAGCCAGGGTTCTACCTTTGAAAATGGGAGTCCAAATAATTACTTAAGTCACAATAACATGACATTGTAGTTGCTGAATTTTTAGCAACCTGAAGGCAAACAGCCTTCTGTCAGTTCAGGAAACAAGACATCTCAGCAAGGAAGTTTAGGTTGATGCAATCAAAGCTAGAATTAACATTTCAAGGTCTTTCAGAGACAGTATTGGCCTAAGCAGCAGAGCAACCATGAGATAGCAAATGAAACTTTCAGAATATTGCAAAAGTGGTTCTCAGAGGACAGCTCAAGTCAAATATATAAAAGAAGATTCCTAGCAGACAGGAAAGGGACAAATATGTTGTCATCAATCAAGACAGATAGCAAAGATACAGCTTGTGGTTTCCTCACTGCAGTAGAAATTCTTGCCTTCTTTCTAGAAAGTTAAGAGATTTGGGGAGAAAAATAAATCTGTAAATGAGAGAGCATATTTAAAGTGCTACTAATTACTTAATATTTATTATTCTTCTTAAGCACAGTGGTAATGTTCAAAAAAATACCTGAGAAACGTGTGTTGTGACAAGGACATTGACTGCTTCACAGGGAGGAGGACAGTTTTTTCATTTAATTACTTCCAGGAAAAAATGTCACACAGATCAGTCCTTCATGCTCTTTGGACCAACTACATTTCTGACTTCAGTGCACAGTAATGGCACATGTAACCAGAGCAGACCAGAATACTCAAAGCAATCTGAATTTCTGTCAAGACTTCTTCCACTTTTGTCTCAGGAATTATCAATGTCCAAACAATTTATCCTCGACAGGAAGCACCAGTGGTGAAAATATATCTGGTGGTCCTTTTACAACATTATCAACTCTGCAACAAGCCTCTTGTGATATTTGAAATTCACACTTTGCATCAATACAGTCACCGTGAATAATATGAAGATTAGTGCTAATATAATACAGGTAATGTAAATTATTGATTCTTGTGTATGTTTTAGACAGATGACTATTAACTTACCTGTCTGACATAATGTTTTAGGTAATAAAGAACTTCTGAATTTCCAAAAGCCCTACTGTTCCTTATACTTTGATATATTATGCCATCAAAAATCAAAAGATTAAGACTGTTTATCTTTTAGTTGGTGATGTCATTTGGATCTCTATCTCAACCATCATGTCCTCAGATGCAGTTTGCGTCTCCGTGTCTACTATCATGTCCTTAACTGTAGTTTGCACCATAGCATCAGTCAAGGTATTCACAGAAGTGATTTGCATTCCTGCTTTAGCCTCAGTCATCTGATAGCACTGAACTGTGGCTTGGTAAGCTCAGGTCAAGCCCCACTACAGTGCTAGAAGCTGCTGATTTTCACTGGGGTGGGCAAGGCACCCTTTTATCAGCTGGCTTGTCAGCTTACCAAGGTTACTTGCCTCTTCAGGTGAAAAGTCTGAGGCTATGTGAGGTTATCACTATCCTAGGAACTTGCTCAAATCCTTCCACACATCTCTCACCCAGCAACTGGGTACCACATTTCAGTATTACCTCACCTAAAAGTTTTCTTGTCTTACACCATAACAACACCAGATTCCACAAAACATGCTAACAGCATTAAATGGTAGTATTAAAGAGTACACATAAGTGTTGGAAAGTAAAGATGTGGGAAAGCAAGATGTGCAGTTCCAGACACCTGGATGATAAAGGAATATCAATACTAACATGGCCATTTGGATGATCGAAGACATAATACTAGCATAATATATAAAGGGCCTTGGACAAATTACTTTGAAGTATGTTTCTCGAAATTGTAAAAAGTTATAGCCCAGACTTGTGAGAATGGTATCTCGGGCCGGATACCTCCCCCAAGTGCATGGGATGTGTGAATGTCTTTGGACCTGGTCTGTGAATGAGTGGAAAAACAAGCGAGACAAATATCACATGAGTTTAGTATGTTCTTAATAGCAATTAGTGGAAAAACACCTTTTTGTAAACATCTTAGTCCATGCCCATATCTGTAAATCCTATAAATTGTCGTTGGTGAATAAAGAAGCCAGCCTAGGCCTAAGTCAACTCTCTGCTTGGCCAGGCTCTGCGCTCCTTTCTGAACAAGATCTCTGCCTCTGCGTGAATTTCTGTCTGTGTCCTGGTGTGCGTCATTCCTAATTGCTGCACATAAGGGTGAACAATGACCTCAGGAACTTTCATAATAAGACCCACACCAGTCCCAGGTAAGAAGACAAGACAGCTGACCCAGCACAGTGAAACCATCATTGCCAGGGAAAAGCACATAGTCATTGCTTGTACTAACATATTTCCAGTCTCAGCAAAATAGATAAGCAGTGCAGCCAACAAACTCTGTAACCTGCACAGAAGCTTGCCTCTTAACAACTACTATAGTTATGCTTAGTACAAAACTGCCATGATCTTGTGCGCCACGTTAAGCACCAAAAAGGGCTGTGGTGGGTTGACCTTGGCTGCCAAGTCCCCACCAAGACACTAGCACTCCCCTCATCAAAAAAATAAGAGGGGCAGAAAATCAGATGAAAAAACTTGTGGGTCAAGATACAGGTACTTTAATAAAGCAACAGCAAAAACTGCTTCTCAAAGCAAAGGAAAACACAAGATGCATTCTCTGCATCCCAGTGGCAGGTGATGTCCAGACACTTTCCAGGAAGTAGGGCTTCAGTACCTGTAATAGTTGATTCAGAAGACAAGTGTCATAATAATGAATGGCCCTCCTTCCTCTTCCTTTCTCTTAGCTTTTATTGCTGAGCAGACATAATGCAGTATCATTTTGGTCATTTCGATCATTTATCCTGGTTATGTCCCCTCCCAATATCTTGCCCACTCACAGCCTACTGGCCTTTGGGGTGCAGGGCAGGAGAAAGTTGGAGGGAACCTTGATGCTATGCAAGCACTACTCAGCAGTAGGCAGAACATTGGTGTATTATTAAGATCTTTCTAGCTACTGATACAAAGCACAGCAGTATGAGGGCTACTATGGGGAAAATGAAGTCCATCTCAGCCAGACAAAATATGATTTTTTGTTGTTGTTTGGTTTGTTTGTTTGTTTTTGTTATGTTTCTGTTGGTTTGGTTGGTTCTTGTGTTGTTTTTGTTTGTTTGTGTGTTTGTTGGGGTTTTTTTTGTGTGTGTGGCTTTTTGTGTGTGGGGTTTTGTTGTTGTTGTTGGTTTTTGTGTTTTTTTTTTTTTGTTGTTGTTGGTTTGTTTTGTTTTGGTTGGTTTGTTTTGGTTTTTTTCTTTTTCCCAGATGCAGTGTTAGTATTACTTGCATAGCATTACAGTAACAGCTTGTTTAAAATGAGAAGAAAGATGTGATAAATGAATTAGACCAAGCCATAGATTGAGATAGCAATCAGAGATCCTAATATGCATTTAATGATTGATAAATTTATTTCTGGCAGACAACTTACATTAATTTTAACTTCAATATCTGTAACAAGGCTAAAATTGATTTAGAATTCCACAGTCTGAGATTTTAACATCATGTTATAGATGAATGTGTCTTTGGATTGGTACTATTTTCAGTGCCTGTAATACACTATTATTAAATATATGAAGATAATAAAGGATGAAAAGACTCCAAAAAACCAGCTTTTCTGAGTGGAGAGAAGTACTTAATGAACAGACTTCAGTGAATAAATGGAAGTGTCCATATGAACCTATGGACATTGCCTTTATGCAAATGGCTACATTCCTCCAGCAACCTTATACAAAATCATTGTTTTCTGGACAGCTATGCAGAAAGTCTCAAATGACTCACTGTGCCATCCAAAGCAAGTTCTCATTCCAAAGGATGAATTTATCCATGCTTGAGACTGCCAGGTATTGTCCACCTATATATATTAATTCAATGTGACCTGACAAAATAATAGTTAACCAGTCTCACAGAATGATAAAACCAGGGATTTTTAGGGAAATTACTAAGCATACATGACCAAAATATAATTTCAACAAATTTAATAATAAAAATATGCAATATCTTTTTGCTTGTTTGTTTCATAAATATTTAATTCCATATTTTTTATAATACAAAGAAATTTTTGGATAATTAAACGTATTTTGGGGTTTGAGTACAGTTTTCTGTGATTTGTTGTCATTATGGTTTTAACACTGCTTATAAAGTGAGTAACAAATTTTTTTCTTTCCCCCCTCCTTCTTTTTCTGTGAGTTCTGGATTATAGGTAATTATTTTTAATGAGTACCTAATATTTTTTTAAAAAATATCCGTTACAGCAATAATACACTGAAAAAAGTGTCCTTTGCCTTGACACATTTTATAATACAGCATTCACTGACTCACAGTATTTCACTGATCATATGCATTGACTTAAAGATTATAAGTCAAAAAAAACTACATTACCTGTGTTTTAGACATATCCACTGATAATTGTGGTTTCTTTTAAGCACTTGATTCTTGAGAATCTATTTCCTTCTGTTCAACACATCTTGTTGCTTAGCAAAGACACAAAATGAGTATTGAGAGCCGAATATCTTAAGTATCCTTTAATAATTGAGTGTAATCTATCTACATTGTCAATAGAATGAAATTGAAAGTCTTTTACCTCTCTCATGTTTTCAGATATTATTTCTACATTACTCATAATCTCATTTGAATTAGTTTGGCCTATGTGGAACTGCAGCTCAAGGATTAGAGGGCTACTGCAAGCAATTAACTGCTGTCCTTAAACATCTTTTGAATTATGGATGGGTGACATTTTGAATTCTGCAGTATGAAATTTAAACCACTGATAGCTTTTGAAGCATTAATGACATATTTGGTCTTTACCAGTCATGTGATGACTGACTAGAGAAGTTAAAGAGTCTTAAATGTTATAGAGCCTAGTGATTTAATGAGACTATCTGATGACTAGAAACCCATGCATGACTCCTTCATGTCATCTGAACTCGAACAAAGGCCACTTTCCTCAAAAACACCTTGGCATTCAATATTAAAACTGAAAAAGTGCAGGTAAAAGTAAAGATGGAAAATGTTTATCTGGACATTTTTTTCTTCCATCAAGACATTACAGAATTTATTAATGTTGTGACCACATATTTGCGATTGTCTCAATAAATAAAACCTTCACATTTTTACTTAAGAAACAATTTCACAGGCTAGTGGTTCCCAGTGTCAGAAAAATTTTCTTTTTATCTAACCTAAACATTCCTTTCCTAATTATATCTTATTACTCCTTTACCTGTGTTAGGCAATATACTAATAGACTTTTCTCCCTCTTTGGGATTTATATCCTTCAAATGTTAGAGGAGGAAACAATTAAACTTCATTTTTCTAAGACCATTCATCTGCTTTAAATGGTATTGTGTACTTATAGTAGTGTACAGGATATGTATCTGAGAAATACCAAAAATATTTGCTTCTTCAACGTATCCTACAAAAACATGTTAGCTGTTTCTGTGACAGTAATTTCACAGGTCTTAGTGCCAGCTCAGTTTTTTTGAATAAGAATTAAAATGTTTGATTAAAACTGAGATTACACAATGCTCTTTTTTCAAAAGCCCCTTTAAGTCCTGTAGTCTCTGAGATTGAATAGCAATTCATAAGTGATAAGGAGAATTCATTAATGGTGTTGAAAAACTAATGAGAAAGCCAAAACAGCAGGATATGGTATTCTTTTCAAGATTAATGCTAAAATAAATAGCAGATAAAAAGATGTGATATAGTCACTAGTATTAAAATGTTAAAATTGTAGAAAATTCAGGTACTCTTGACAAACGGTCAAGTGGAATAGTGAAATCAAGAAGAGTAACAGAAGAGATATGATGATTTACAAAATAAAACACACATGATATAAGTGCACATGGGTAATCAAACTAGAAAAAGAATACTGCTGAACTAGGTGACTAAATATGTCAAAAAAAAAAATCAACGAAAAGGTATATGTGGCATGTACAATGTAAGGACACATAATATAAAGAATGTTATAAAAGTTACCAGATGGAAGAAAACTAAAAACTGTGTATAGGCCTGATTAGGGAATATAAAATCAATGACCTCTAAACCAACCTTAAAGTAATAATAAAAAAAACCCTACTATTTGAATCCATAAAAGAGAAATCTGTAGGCAACAATATTTTTTACCTTCATTTACTATGGTATTGAGGAAATTAGTTAACATTCTTTTTCTGAGTATACACCAAAAGATAAACACACAACTATAAGAACAATATTTGTTGTGAAGAGTACATAAATTATAATTATAGCTTTGGGAGTATGCTATCAGTAAAATGATTACTTAATGATTGGTGTTAGTCCTCATACATTCTCTATAGATCAGTTTCCCAGTGGACAGGACATATCCCTAGAAGAAAATGAAACACTAAATGAAATATACAAGTGTGTGGCAGTATAAATTTATGATGGTTAAACTTTGAATACTATCTTTCAAGAGGGCAAGGAAGGTTGTCATTAATTTTTATGAATGTGATCTCCTGTAATTCTTACATCTTTGATAATAGGCTCCATAAGGACAGGAAAATAAATAATATATTTTTTAAAAAGCTTGATTATAAGTCTATCAGTGCAGATAACTGACAAGTGGAGGCATTCACAGTGTAAAATTTGCTGTCTCCCATTAATTTTGCTAAAACCTGGAATTTTCCTTCTCCAATATCGCTTATACAATTGATAGATTGTGATTATTTTTTTTCCTTAATGCAATCTGTTCATGCATGCTGAGCAACTGGAAAGAAGACTAGTCATTTCTGATCTTGAGTAAGGTAGAGCAGGTTATGCAGGCAATGTTTTGCTGAAAAATATATTGAGTATGTTGTATCTGAACGTCTGAATTTTGACGAGTTTTTCTTTTTTTTTCTCCTGTGGACTAGTATTGCTTTAAATATTGTTTGTTAACAGCCTGTTACAACATCTACCAATAGCAGAGCCGTCAAGTATGATTAAATTACACTAACAAGCAAAAAAGCTAGGATAAACAAAAAAAAAAAATATATGTTCTAGAGAAGAAAATTTTATATAGTGAACTGTTGTAAACAAGTAGGAATACTCTCCTCTCCTCTCCTCTCCTCTCCTCTCCTCTCCTCTCCTCTCCTCTCCTCTCCTCTCCTCTCCTCTCCTCTCCTCTCCTCTCCTCTCCTCTCCTCTCCTCTCCTCTCCTCTCCTCTCCTCTCCTCTCCTCTCCTCTCCTCTCCTCTCCTCTCCTCTCCTCTCCTCTCCTCTCCTCTCCTCTCCTCTCCTCTCCTCTCCTCTCCTCTCCTCTCCTCTCCTCTCCCCTCCCCTCCCCTCCCCTCCCCTCCCCTCCCCTCCCCTCCCCTCCCCTCCCCTCCCCTCCCCTCCCCTCCCCTCCCCTCCCCTCCCCTCCCCTCCCCTCCCCTCCCCTCTCCTCTCCTCTCCTCTCCTCTCCTCTCCTCTCCTCTCCTCTCCTCTCCTCTCCTCTCCTCTCCTCTCCTCTCCTCTCCTCTCCTCTCCTCTCCTCTCCTCTCCCTTTCCTTTCTTCATAGTAAAGAAAATATTAAAAACAATGACTGTATCAGGAGTAGAATCATAGAATCATTTCAGTTGGAAGAGACCCTCAAGATCATCGAATCCAACCATAACTTCAATATAGCACTAAGCCAAGTCCCTAAGAACCTCATCTAAATGCCTTTTAAACACCTTCAGGGATGGTGACTCCAACTCTTCCCTGGGCAGCATGTTCCAATGACTGACAACTCTTTCAGTGAAGATTTTTTTCCTGGTATCCAATCCAAACGTCCCCTGGTACAACTTGAGGCCATTTCCTCTTGTCATATCTCTTGCTACTTGGGATAAGAAATCAACACCTTCCATGCTCCAACCTCCTTTCAGGTAGTTGTAGACAACAATAAGGTCTCCCCTCAGCCCCCTTTTCTCCAGGCTAAACAGACCCAGTTCCCTCAACTTGTGCTCCAGGCCCCTCACCAGCTTTGTCGCCCTCCTTTCAACTCTCTCTATTACCTCAATGTCTTTCTTATGGTGAGATGCCCAAAACTGAAGACAGTGTTCAAGGTGGGTCCTCACCAGTGCTGAGTGGCACAATCACTTCTCTGGTCCTGCTGGCCACACTATTCCTGATAAAAGCCAGGATGCTGTTGGCCTTTCTGACATCCATGAAAAGTGTGAAACCAGGCTACTATATTCTAACAGTGCTTAAAGAACATTTGTTGGAAAATGTTCTGACTAAAGCTCAAAAGTCCTAAACAGCAACTGATATATTTTAAAGGCACAGTAGATACTACTTGTATTGTTAAAAGAAAATAGAAAACACTTTCAGCATCTTACACTGCACAAATGCTTTCATTGTCTGATAATATAGTACTTGATGACTGTGAAGAAATCATATGACCAATGGGAAAGACAATTTTTTGCCAATATTCGTGAGAACAGAGAGTACATTCTGACTATTTGGCAGTACCAGGGACACATATCTAACTGTACATCTACAACGTACTTTACTTTTATAAAAGATGTTCTTCAGGACATGTTATACATATTTTGTATCAGGAGAATTAAGAATAGAGAAGTTAGAGTAGGAACAGTACTCTTAACTTTTTTTATAAGTGCCTGCTATTTGATCAGTTCCATCATTTAAATATTTGGAAAAAATAGTCACCCCAAACATCCTTTCATGAGAAAGACTTCTGAAGTTGACAGCTTTAATTCAAATTGGACTTCACTACAGGATGCTCTAAAAATCTACATGCTTCGTAAAAACAGAAAAAGAAAATTCATTTTTAGTCCTGTCATCATTTTTGACTGCAGAAAGGAAAAGTTATTAACAGAAGTGAGGTCTTATATGTACTTTCTTAAGAATGGTGTGTGTATGAGCTGCTGGGGCTGACCGCTGGATGATGTTACCTCGTCATGTTTTCTGCTGGCTTTAGACAACTCTGTTCTCCCTGTTTATGTATTGAACAAATATTATTTCTTCTTCTTCTTTTTTTTTTTTTTTTTGCTTTGTCTCTTGCAGATTCTGTAATCACAGTTTGACTAGAAAACATTGCATTTGTTATAGTCTAATTTATTTTTGTAACTGGACAATCACTCTATAAACAGGCTTGCAAACTGTAGAAGTTACTTCTAAGGTTTAAGAGTAGGTACTAAATACATTAATTTTCTGATAAACCTTATTCTTATTCCACCAGATCTTTGAGCAATTCAGATAGAAACACAAAACCGTGTCATTCATTGAATGAGATATATCCCAGCATTCTCTCAGGAACCTTATTGTGACTGTTAGTGACATATAGCACATAGCGCCGAAAATGTAGGTGAGCTGGATAACCAATAACCTCTGTACAACACCTTTGGGAATCTAGAGACTTAGGTCCATGTGCACCACACAGAAGATATTGGATACCAAGGCAATTAATGTTGGTTATATCTCTGATTCCCTGAGTATGGTGTTTCCTTAAGTATGGTGGCAATGTCACTGAACTACAAAGCCCTTGACAGGCTACTGATGATAATTATGATAGAACTACACAATTTTAATGCTATTTTATTTACCTGTCTTTTGAGTTATTTCTTTGAGCCAACAGGAAGCAACATCACACCTTGCCTTTTTCCTGAAACTACTAGTTGTCCCTTTTTAATTGCTGTTTCCTTCCATCTGAAAGAAAATCCATACATACTGCAAGTATATGATTTATGCTCTCTCTCCGTTAGAAAATTTATTACTATAGTTTAAGCAAAAGTTACATATACACATACTCGAGGGCAGATTTGGTAAAATCTAGTTGTGTATTAAAGCTTCATTGCAGTTCTGATTCTGATTTTGTTTCATATTTGACTTCCTTCTTTCACGCACCTTCTAGTGCATTGATAGCAGTGGATGTTATAGAGATAGATTCTTAGGGGGAATACATTTTACATTACGGAAGTCAAAATACGCTAACATAGAGCAATAACTTACACACACATTGTTTCCATCATAATCCACAGGAGCCACTTTCTAGCAAATAATCAGCTCCTGTTGAGTTCTTAATTTAGTCAGAAATCTTCCATTCAATTAAGCCCATGAGTTCTGAGGGGATTATTATTGTACGCATAAATCCGTTGATCCATGGCAGCTGCAGAGCATTAAAAGATATATGCCATCTTGTCTTTGTCAGACAAAGCACAAAAGGTTTCTTGTTTTTTCTGTTGAAATAAAAAACAAACAAACAAACAACGAATAAGTTCTTGAAGAAAGTTTTACAACTATTTTTGAGGGAGAATTAATCTGAACTGCAAAGAACATAAGATTCATACTAATGGATGTTTAATTCTAAAGAACATACCAGAATTACCCAAGAAAAAATGAAAGAGTACACTTGTGACTTATTAAGTTAACACAAACCTCTCAGACAAGCATTTAGATTCTGGCCCACCAGAATTAGCAGAAATCTTGTTTTTGAGCACAGAAAAATTCAGAGCGTTTGCTGTTTCCTGTGTAAATTCTGGACCTGTGGCTGTTGTACCTCCAGGAAGAGGCTGATGATCATTGTCAAAAGGTTAAAATCCTTAAACCTTTTCTTCATTATCTTTGCTTAGACAGAGAAGGTTTTTTGTTTGTTTGTTCTTTTTATTTTCTAAACAATTTTTCTGTCTTTCTTTATTATTTGAATCATTGTCTTGGATCATCTCCAGTTCTTTAACAAAAAAATATTTTCCAAAGATGTGACTTGCTCTGAGGTTTGAATATTCCTAAATTTGTTTCACATGTCCATTTAGTATTGCATTACCTGCTTTGGAGAAGGCTGATGTCTCTTCAAATCTGCAACACTTTTGCAGTCTAAACTATCCTCCCATAGTTGTGCATACACAGTCATTGTTTCATATTCACTTTGAATAAGTGTTCCTCTCCTTTCAGAGCAGTAGCTTTCATGATTGATAAAAGTTCTGGTTTTTAATTCAGACATTGCCTATTGCCCTTTTTTTTTTTTTTTTTTTTTTTTTTCCCTGAATACTTTGGACATCTACTAATTCAAAGGACCTATGAAAGAACTGAGGTTCATGCATTTTCTTGCTGCTTTACACATTCAAGCCTGAGAAGAAAAATGACAATGTGGGGCTTCAAGATAAATCAGGGCAAATTGTGAACACTGAGCCTTCAAGTATATAGATATTGGGATGCTGCTAAGTAGAACATGTTCGTCTATTGAGTTTATAATGTACACGTATCCACATTATATTCAATGAGAAAATTAAACCTTTCCAACTCTGAGCATGTTCTCTAAATGCATATATTTTTCTCATCACCTATGGCCTGTAAATTCATATTTGCACTCCTTTATTAGATCTCTTCTTTCTCATACCTCCAAGGAAGATATTTCAGACACTCAATTCAAATGATGTTAAAAATGTGTAACAGAGAAAATCAGGTATGTCTAAAACATGTTTTCATAAATTACAGTAATGTACACAGGACTAGAAAAATCATGGGAAAAGAGGCTTGTTTGGTTGTGGTCAAAAAAGAACTTTTTTTTTTTTTAATTTTTCCTAGGAAGTAATGGAACACAAAGCCCTGTACAAGATCTTGTGTCCTGATGCAAAATCTTGTGGGAACTATCAACCATGTGTATCTCTACAGTCTTGAGCCATACGACTTGGAAATCGTTGGTCATCTTCCTCCGAAGCTCGTAAATGTGACAGCTTTATGTAATAGTACAGATTTTCATTTACTGATACATCTTGCTATTTCTTTTCATACATATAGCTGCAAACAACTGATACCTACAGAAGCAGGAGAAAAAGAAATGGAAAAAGCACTTCTGAAGCATAGATATTCACCCACATATCCACAGAATCACTCATGTGAGTTTGAAGATGATATTTTTGCCCCCTGGGAAGACCTGGAAAACCTCAGCTCTTAGAAACATGTCTTGTCAAGGCTAAGCAAATAGAAGGACAGTCATGTTCCCCTCATTTATGAGTTTTGAAAGGCCTCATGCAGTGTATCAGAATTAAAACTTCTCTTCAACAGAATAAAATCGTTTTATCGTCTGACTGATTATAGGTGAAAGTTCTTCACTTACCTGGAACTAGATAACCAAGTTACATTGTACTGTATTTTTATTTGGAATACAACACAGGGAACTTTGAGGTATATTTTATCATTATGATATATGCTATGTAGTAGTTTGTCAACCTCATTGGCTCTGAAGGTGAGATAAAGCAAACAAAAGCTATGCCTGTACCTGGAAACAAAGCAGTGCTTGTATGTGGGCTGCAACTTGATGAGGGAAGAGCAGTTTGTGAATACATATGCGAGGTATTGCATGCCTGTTGACCTAGTTCCCTGGTGATGATCCCAAGCATATTTGACTTACTAACTGTAGGCTGATTCAGGGTTACTCAAAGGATCCTGAACTATTCATAGTGAAATAGTTTACTATGGGATAAGGGCATATTTTCTTACTACATGTGAAGATAGAAAATGACCAGGTAAAGTCAGAGACAAGCTTAACTTTTCTGTTGCCTCTTGTACCATCTGCTGTGACATGGATGCTGTATCACAGGGAGCAACAGTGATGTGTACATTTTGGATGGATTTGTTTGGTAGATTGTGCCTCCCTAATTCATTGTCTAATTTATCACTGAAATAATTTTCAGACTTACACACAGGATTTACAGAAAAGATGCAACTTACACTCATTTGTCAGAGATTGTAATTTTTAGAAAGATTAGAAAATTTGAAAATATTTTATGTATGATGATTTTGTTCAAATACCTTATACTGTTTTTTGAATTAGGCCTTTTGGATTTATTAAAGAATGCTTGTGCAAGCGTCTTCAGGATGCCTATGGAATCTAAATGGTGTCATCCTTTTCTCAAATAGAGATTGTATCTCCCTAGTGTGCTGTTTAATGACCTTTTAACTGTTGGCCCTTCAAGTCCTAAGTGCTCTGCGATGGACATATTCCATGGTTGCTCAAGAAATATATTTGCTAGCAACTATTTTCTTAGGGTTCACAAGAAAGCTGTCTATTAATTTTTCTTCACTAGCCTGTGTCTTAAGCTGGAAAATGTCTGGAGCTCATGGAATTCCAGCCTAGAAAAGAGTTGGCAACACAGTTTTTCCAAAGTCCAGTTTTCTTTGTCACAGTGGTTATTTTGCCAGCAGAGTTTTTAGAATGGGATAAAATAATTTAAGAAAGCAAATTCTTGCTTGTTCTCTTGTGATTATCAAGACTGCTATAGCACTGCTTGAATTATGCAGAAAAGAGCATGCCACATAGCATGGCTACTATTTCTCCAGCTAGATTAAGAGACAAACATTGTCTACAATCTTCTTTCCCTGTATTTGTCTTTTCAGTAGTTACAGAGCATACACAAAGACCCAAAAGCTTCTGGCTAATGTTTTGATGTCTGGTGTATTAAAAGCAAACTTGTATACAATATTATCCAATGTAATATATCTATTTTAGCCTTTTCTGTGGGTCAACTTTTGTTTTACGGTATGTCCATTCATACTTGAGGTGTTCAGCAGTGAATGCAGGCACATCAATCAAACCCTTAATTGGAAATAAATATGAAGTCTATTATATCTATGTGTTTATGAAAAAAAAAAAAAAAGAGAAAAAGAGAAATCAATTAGTGATTTTAGGAAGGGTAATTACCTGCATTGTATTGAAAGGGCTATTCAGAACTTCAAACACAACCTATTTTAACTTACAGTTTAAACCCACTAAACTGCTGTCTTTAGTTTTTCTATTGCATTTGGTAAACCACTAAATGTTATGAAATAAATATGTTTAATGCTATTGCAGTAGTTGTGTTTGAAAATGCAATTTTCTCTTAATGTTTAGAGACTGCTTTGTGGTTGTTCCTTTTAATTGAAATGACACATTTTAATGTGACAAAGCTGCCACTACTTTATTAAAAAAGGTAATATTAGCCTGTAATAGGGAGCAGATGCTTTATGCACTATGATTATTCGTGGAATATACAAACAGAAATTTACAATAGCAAGACAAATCAGGAGCTGGAAGTGACATTCTTCTTATTATGCTTAGAGATCACATGATTCCATTTTAAAATTTACCATGATAGCTGTTAAGTTTTTACAGTACTTGTTTTCATGATTATTAGATCATTACATTTAGCTTAAACCAATTTAAGTTTATATTAGGAAGAACTGGTGATCATCTCTCACCTTTGACCTGTAAATAATGAATTCCTCTGTGTAACTGCTATATTTTAAGTTGACACTGTGCTGTGTAATCTTTATTGCTGTTAAATGACATTTAAAGTTTATTTTACAAGAGCAAGTAAAATAACATTATTTCTGCAGTCAGCAATAATTATCTGCCTCCTAGCAGAGTATGCATGCTGTGGATAAATTGTGTTCATCTGGTAACCTTTGTTTGTAAGAGAAGTTAATTAAAAGAGGAATGTTGAAAAAAATGTCTGCCCACTGAGTGCTGATAGAGTAATGCTATTATTTGACAAGACAACATTCTAAACAAAGATTGTTTTTGCTCTGAAGATATGGGTATTACACTGTGATCATAATAAAAAATGCAGCCACGGAAGCAACTATCTGTTTGTTCCATGGAAACAAGAAATGCCTAGAATATCGTATTCAGTTGGTACTTAAATGGGTTAATATGGTCATGAAGTACTGAGCCTAATGAGTAGATTTTTCACCTGGTAATTTTCTATATATAGTAATGAATTACGCCTTAGATATTAATAATGTGTTCTCCCTCTTCTGTTTTAATTAATTCATCTATAAAAAAGATACCGCAGTGACTCCATGTTGACAATTTGAAAAGTTTTTATTCAATATTTATATATCAGGAAAACATTCATGGTGTGAGAATTACTTACAATTTCAAAGACTGTTTGCATATGTAGCATGGGACCCACAGACTTTGTTCTGCTGTGACTTGACTTTTCAATTATACATAGGGTAGAAAGAAGGATGTTTCATGAGCCAGTAATCTTGGTTTTGTTTTCCCCTTCTTATTGAAACTTTGCAGAGTACTGGTTGCCTGTTCTGTCATTAGTAAGGTAAGTTAGATTAATAACTTTGGCTAAGTTATTTTTTTTATATTTTTCTATATATGAATAGTGCATAATACCAATCCTGGTGAGAATTGTATTCAGTTTCACTTTCTTCTTTATAAAATAGGATAACTAATTTTTCACTAAAAGTGCTTTATCAGTCTCAACAGCCAAAAAGTGAATTTACAACTGGCTATGGAGCAAAGCCTCTCCAGGAACTGATCCAGTACTTTTTCCAAATTTGCAAACAGACTGACAAGAGCATATTTAAGAAAATCACCATTTAAATTATATTTCCCACATATGTTCAGTAGTGTAACTATTTAAAAATAGTCTGGTTTTAGATTGCTTATTTTGTTTTGTTATGGTTTTTTCAGCCATTGACCTTTTTGGCATAATTTTAGTTTCAAATAAAAAAAAAATGCAGCACACATACATAATCCATTTAAGCAGCAATTCTTCTACACAAGGTGGTATACACAGCAACAAAATAGTCGATTGGTCTGTAGCAGCTCTAGATATAATTCAAAAAACCAAAAATCTAATCCTGTTATACCTAATGTATAATTTCTTTAAATTTCTTATTAAAAAAACTTTGCAATAAACATATTTGCTGATGTAAGATATTTTTATAAGCTCTTAATTGCATTCATTTACTCTATAATATGTTATTTTTGTATGCATTTCGCCTACTAGGAGGGAGAAAGTTACATAGAGATTCTCATGGTAAAAATATCTAGAACTACTTAGAGAATAGATGGCAACACACATAAATGAATGTTTTAGGAGGTCAAGTATATTTTAAGTGGTGTGTCAGGAAGAAGGAAGTGCATAATAAGATTAGATATAGTGTGGGTGGGAAGCAAAATACAAATTACAAATACTTTACTTATATAGATGTCCTGTTTTTGTTAAAAAACAAGTTTCTCCTTTAGTGAATTTTGCCTGTCAACTAAAGCCTTCATATTAGCTGCATTTTCCTGGAGGATCAGACACATGTTTTGGTAAACCTAGCAATGGAATGCAAACTTATTGATAAGCACGGATGGACATCTCGCGAGAGGGGCAATGAGAAACCGGTGACCAAGAAACTGACCAACTGTGTATAACATTCCATTCATGTGAATACTTCATATAAAAGTGGGAGATCACAAGGATGTCGCCTCTTTTCTTTCTCCCTTCTGCTTATGGCCGACATTAGGAGAGGATCTTGCTAGTTGTCCCTGCGAACTGAGGCCTAGCGAGAGACTGAATCCAGCTCCGGTTGGCTACAGAGTCTAATCCAGGACTTTGGGTGCTGGCTCTGCAGTTGCTGAGACTTACAAGATTGGTTTTCTATATTTTGTATTATTTTCTCTATTCTTATTAGCAGCATTAGTAAAACATCTTTAATTTTTCCAACTCTATTCTCTCTGTCCTTCTTTCCCACCCGATCGCCTGTCCTGAGTGGGAAGAGGGGAGAGGGAGGGGCAAAAGGGGGAAGTGGGGGGGAGAGAAGGTTAACAATAGATCTGCCAGGGTTTTATTGTCACCCCGCAATCTAAACCCTGGACAACAGAGAAATAAAACTAGACTGTTATTGTCAATGTACTTTACAATAGTGGTTTCAAGGTTCAGTATAACACTGTTATTTCAACAAAATTCTTTAGACTTTTTTTTTCCTCTGAAGTTCTCAAGATACATACACCAAAGATGGAAATAATTCCCTAAAGGTATTTTCTACATCAACAGTTTTTTTCAGATTCTTTAGGTGTCATCTTACTAGGCTGTGTATAATTAAAATAGTCATTCGCTGTGTTTCAACCGTAAGTGGAAACAAATGCCAAAAACCTCAAACAACCAAACCAAACAAATAAACCCCCTCTCCTCTCCCCTCCCTGCCCCCCTCCAAACCAAAATCAAAATCAAACCAAAACAAACCTACACATTTGTTAGATTGGGCAGCTTCTTTCTGTTCTACTGAGTAGTAGATGCACTGTATTAATAAACATTATTAAAGTTGCTGAGACATTCATTAAATGCTTGATTCTCTAAGACATGCTGTGCAGTGCATTTCCTAATGAATGATCTCAAAAAAGGAAATTGTACACTACAGTCCTTCAATTAAGATTATGAAGAAAATCTATGATACTTTGTATGCTTATTAGGTGCAGGAATCTCAAACTATCAAAATAGTTTTGGAATGCAATCTCCCTTGTGTACTCATGCAAATCATCCTCATAATATCCTAGGGACTTTGAATGAAAGTCAATTGAGTATATTTAGAAACATGGAAAAAAATAAATATTATTTACAAATATATTAGCAGATAGGATTTTTATTTGAAATAGTATTGGAAAAATATTGAAAGTAATTGAAATAATATTTGGAATACCAGAAGGCACAGTAACACTTATTCCTGGAAACACCTGTTTAAAAGATAATTCCTTTAATATTTCTTGCTACATAGTGAAGTGCAATGGCAGCATTATCCTTGAATAATGGAGTTATTCTTCAGATCTCAGTTGATGTCCTACTTTTTTTCTTTTTTTTTTCTTTTTTTTTTTTTTATTTGCAGGGTTGAGCAGTATGTTAAAGATACATCAGAAGGCAAGAAAGAGTTCTGAGTCAAGATAAAGTTTAGGCAAGAATCTGAGATTCAGAGACAAAAGTTATAGTTTAGGTTAGTAAAAAAAAAAAAAAAAAAACGAATAAAAAAGAGGAATCCATCCATGTTGTAGGTAATGTCTTAGGGTACTCTTTTGTAATAGTCCAGTCGCTGTGGTGTCAGCTACATTGTCAGTCTATAAACTCTAATATCATAAAACATAAAAGCAACCTCCTCTAACTAATTGAAGTAGCTTTTTCATAAAAAAACAAAAACAAAAACCCAAACAAACAACACACCAAACCAAAGAAAAACAAACAAAAGCAACCAACTGTTCAAAAGAAACAAAACGAAAAACCCAAATACAAAACCCAAAAACCAACCAACCAAAAAAACCACACCACAACAAAAAACCCTCTGCAACTATTATAAGTAACAGTTATATCTGTATATATTTATCTATCTATGAATATGAATGAAAACATAGAATAGCCCTTGGGATTCCCTGTCATAAGAGGAGGTAGGAGGTTTGATCATTCATTTGGGTGGGAGGAATTAGTGTCCTGACTGGGAACTAAATATTTAATCTTCTTCCCACGAGCAAATTCCTAATAATCAGTTCCAGCTATGCTCTAAAAGAAAACACTTTCCTCCATTTTTGTTCCTACTTATGTGTTAAAGAGTGTATAAGCTTCCCCAGAAATGATGGTGTTAAGATGCAAAGCTCTGGATTTTATCACAGACGTGAGAAATCCACATTTCTTTTCAGCCTGGTCACCTAGTTCTTTCTTTGAGTAAGCAGTAAGACTTGTTTGAGAATGGTTTACAGATTCTTTCCTCCTGTATAATATTGGAACATGTGGTGGGTCCCTCAAATGATCTTTATTGTGGCAGGACAACAGCTGTAACAAGATATTCTGCAGAAGCACTACAATCAGAGCACAAACCCTGAGTATACTGATAAGCCAGTATGATAAGCATTAGGTAGAATTTTAATAATAAAGATACAGTTTATTAAAGTATATTTTCTTTTTACTTGTTATGGAAACTAAACCTGGCAAAATCAGCATTCATTAACTCAATTTATTTTACTGATTTTATGGAGCTGTCTACATAAAAATCTTTTCTTCGTGTTCAGTGACAATATCATTGCACAAGACACAGCAGCAGAAATACCTGGAAACAAAAGAAAAATAAAGAAATAAAAGTAACAAAAATCTCCACTCAGTCTAAGCTATAAAACAAAAATCCAAAGATTGCATATCACTGACGATGGGATTAAATAGTTGTTTTGCATTGGTAGCCCAGCTTAGTACATAAAAAGTAACCATAAGGAAGTGAAATGTTACGTTTTGGTAGGTTCCAACTGTCACTGTTTACAGTATCAAGCTTACTGTTCTCACTGAAGAACTGATGAAATCTTGCAATAATGTTTTATGTGCAGTAATAGATGATCTGAAAATCAAACAAATCTTGGCTACACTTTCTAAAGCTTATCTGTGTGAAAGGAAAACATGAGCTACAATGAGTTTCAATCACAGCTCGATTATGGTAGATATCAGGAAAAACCAGGTAAGGGCTTAAAACCAAATATATCAAGTTCAGGTGCAGTTTTAAGGAGTCAATTGGTGTCCCTGACAAGCAATTACAAGTGCACAACCAAACAGAACAGGCTCAGTGACAGATAATTCGCCACTGAGCAGGTAATTCGCCAGATGTATCCCAAATAAGTTAATCTTCTGTTTGCATCTAGGAAGCAGATAAAACTCTTAAACCATTTGGGTAAGAATATCGAGATAGCAGAAAATTAAATTTGCCAAAAATGTATTTGAATTTCAGTGACAGATGAGATGTCAAGATACCTAAAGAACTTAGAAGAAAAAAAAAAAAAAGAACGTATGTATAGAGATGTAGGTAAAGATTGTCCTTCAAAACAGCTAGAATTTTCACTTGACAGAAGTGCAAGACAGGCAGTTCACAGCAAGTAGCACCAAGCCCCTAACCCTGCACTACGTTACTTAAATACAAGCATAAACCCAAAGCATGGAGGAAGAAAACAACCCACCAACCAAAACCCCCACAAACAAATGAGCAATCCCAAACCTCACAAAAGAACCAAAACAAAATCAAATAACCCCAGCATGCTTTCCTTCTCTCTCTCTCTTTTTTTTTTTTTCTTTTTTCTTTTCTTTTCCTCAGGTTAGTGTTTTGATGATGATGTAAAGCATTCATAGCACTAGAACCACAAGCTAGGCAGGTAGTGTAAAATCCTCAGTCATACTGTGTAGGGCAACTGGATTATTGTTTACCAGGAACTAAATTAATATATTTCTTTGTTATGAAAGTGTTATTTTTGAAACAAATTGAATCGAAGTTTTGTCATATCTGATCTGTATACTACAGGTAAGTTGATAAGAAAAGAAAAAAAAAAAAAGACACCTTCATTTTCTGTGTGTTTCAGTCATAATTCAATTAATTTTATTCACTGAATTGATGAATTGATTCTCAGTTTTTATGCCAGTCTGTGTATGTAACTAGATTTTGTGGGCTGCAAGCAGTCAACAAGTGCAATTTTTCTTCATCTATTCAGCAAATAGCTAATTGGATTACAAGTTGTTTTTCTTCTTTTCCCATTAGCATCCTCGGTTCATTCTTTCATCATTATTTATATGCTAATTTTCATTCTCCTTTCAAAACAAGAATTCTTAATGATGTGTGTATACAAATAAGACATGAAGACTATGCAGTTACAGACTTGATGAGTAACCAACCCTCTTCTTCCCACTCAGTTGCCATACTTATGTCAAATGCTCATTTCAGTTCCATCGTCTCAAGCAGCACAGGGCCATTTAATGCCCTCTGCTATTCCAGGGTCCTAACTTGCTCTTTTTGCTGTCCACATTTCCTGTCCACTGGAGGAGAAAACATTGTTTCCACCCATTTAGTTTATTAGAAGATAGCAGGCTTGGGGGGTCTTTGGGTGACTGAGACAAGAACAGCAACAATGGAGAAAAATTGGAGAAAATTGATACAGAATGAAATATTGACTTTCTAATACCATAAAAACCCACAATATGTTTCTTCATTTCAAAAAGGCAACAGAAGCACCAAGGCAGTTTCTATTGATACCATTCTGCAATAGATATGCAACATTGATAGCAATGATACTTGACCTTTCTTTTTTTTTTTTTTTTTTTTGCTTTTCCCCTCTGTTCAGCTGGCAGCAATGGGAAGTCATGATCTCATCTAAGCAACTGAAGACCCTTATTCTGCTGTTAGTTACACAGCTTCAGTTAACATGGTGGAAGCAAACTGGAACTAACTTAGGAGCACTGGCGTAACTAAGTGGGGAATTTGGACTACACCATTGGTATGAATGTTGGATTACGGCAAACACAGGAGTAATGAGATAAAGGGTGTGAAATACAGCTATTGCTGCAAATACAGCATCTTCCTCCCTGCTAGTCACTGCTTCTCAACAGCCACTCATTCAGTGGAGAGACCTGCCTTCTCTTGCAAGATGAATACTATTGCTATTAGATCAGATTTGCTTACATAAAGGTTGATCAGTTAATCACTCACATCCCCTAGTTGCTGTTGGTATGAGCTCTGAGAAAACTGAATGATAGTCCCAAAGGCACTAACTAGGTAAACTTCTATTCTAAAAACCAAGAGGTCAAAGCCAAAACAATGGAGCAGCTGTTCCTACTGGAACAACAGAAATAAAATATTACTTATAATGACTTGAAATGTCTTTCTTCATCAAAACCAGGTCTGTATGGTGTTTACCTTCTTGAAGACTTTGCATGATTGAAAGATAGGTTTATTTTATGCAATATAGTCTTTTGAGCATTTCAGATGTTCTTTAACCTCCCATCAGTTAACCTATTATGTTTAGAATAATGAAGCTAACGAAAAAAAATGCAACTTTCTTTCCACATGCATGACTGGCACCAATCTACTTTCAACTATAGCCAAAAAAAGGACGTCTTTAATTTAGATGAAAACTCAGGCTTACTCCTAGTGTGTAAATATATTAGACTGGACATAATATTGTAAATATGTACCACAAAGTTGGTCATTAAGTGAAATAGACTCTGAAGAAAACCATTTTTATTGTTCATGGACACAAAAATAGACGAGAGTCTGCTCAGCTTTCCTTGAATGAAATGGGGATTTAGAATTCGATTTGCTCTCCATAATATTTGCAAATTGTTCTGTGAATTTTTCAAAAAGAGCAAGAAAAAAACTTTTTAAATCATGGTTTTCTTTTCCATTATATTAAATTCTGTGCTTTCTTTTTGAATGTCTAATAAAATCACAGAATCACAGAATCACAGAATGTTAGGGATTGGAAGGGATCACAAAAGATCATCTAGTCCAATCCATGCTACATTATTCTCTAACACATGGAAATAATACAAAATATCAGGAAGTGAAGGAAGAGAGGAAAGGTAGGAAGAAGGAATCCAGAGTCTGTGCACAATTTTGTGAGTATTATTTCATTCCAGTAGGCTTTGTGAAGCAACTCTATGTTTTGAACAGCTAATCCAGACATCAGGTTTTTTTCATATTTTTAATCGATAGGTATTCATGTAGAATTAGAATGGGATTGCAACTTTAAATTATAACTTGATGATTTAGAATTTTGCTTCCTCCTCTCATTTAGTAGTTTTGAGTGAAATTTGCAAATGGTTGGATTACATTTCTATGAAAAGATCTTTTCAGTTTAATAACTGAAGTGACTGCAGAATAACATGTTTAGGAAAATATTCGCTGCACTCAGCAGCAAAATTCTTGATGACTTCAAGAGTGTTGAGGTTCCTTCCCTGGTGAGAAGTCAGTGCTCGATAGGGGTTTTTTTTGTGATATACTTGAAAATATTTAAGACACCACCACCCAGTACGTTTGGTTCCACTCCAGAGCTGCTTACAACTTACTTTACACACCTATCCTGGAGTGTGAGCACAGCTGGTCTGTCTCAGCATGACACAGGTCAGTTTAAATCACATCATGAACAGCAGTCGCTTCTGGTGGAGGGGACAGAAAGCAGCAGTGGTGGAGCAAATCAGTCACAACCACTGGTCAGACTGATAGCTGCTCACAGTCTTGATTACAGCTCTTCTGCTGAGATGTCAGCAACTCATGGCTTGATGACAGTAATTTCTTAAAACACTAAGAATATAAGTAGTTTGTGTGATGTCCTAGAAGGATGCAAATGAGGCTAGGTAGATCTGAAAGGAAAGCAAAAAGTCACGATCAATTGTTACAGTTCAAGCAATACATGAATGTCCTCTGACTCAGTTGTATCCTTTTAGCTGACAGATTTTGGCACATTCACTATTAATACACTGATTTCTTCTCCAGATAATTTTTCTGACTTATTTCCTAACAATAAATGAATGGATGAATGGATGAATGGATGGATGAATGAATGGATGAATGGATGGATGAATGAATGGATGAATGAATGGATGAATGGATGAATGAATGAATGAATGAATGAATGAATGAATGAATGAATGAATGAAAAACGTGTCTACTTCCTGGGCAACTCTCCATCTCACCACCTCTTCTAGCCTTCTTCACTAGCTATTCCATTGAGCTAGTCCAGCTGAGTATGAACTGAGCCTATCAACTAGTTCAGGCACAGGGGTTCAGCAGACACATCTGGTAATTTGTTCCAGAAAGTCTGTATTTTCTGAGTCATGAAGTGGTGACTTATACTAATACAGAGGTGTCATGAAATCTTGAGAGCTTCATTCTTTTTTTAATCAATACTAAAATTTCACCAGGATTACACCTGTCTTCAAACTCTGATCATTCTTGTTTCCATCACCTTCTTGATCCAGTCACACATAGTTTCTCAGTCATTTCCTCAGCTTTGATTCACTCATCTTTGAACAAATACTGTCGCCACTTCATATACCAAATTTTAAAAAAGACTACAATCCTTAAACTCTGAGGTTATCCTACTGTGAGTCCAGATCTCAAAACAGTATAAATACTGGTCTTACTCATTGAAGATTCCACAGCTTTGCTAGCCTGAGACACCTTTATTCTCACAGGTTATAATACAATATTCCAAGAGTCAATTTCAATTTCCTAGATTTTAGAGTTTATGGCAGCTATGATAATTTTGGTTGTAACACCAATTACTAGCATGCGCAAAAGATTACAAGTATACGAGAAGCATATTGGTTTTGCCTAAGAAAAAGGGGAAGCTAGATACTCATCTGCATTCTAAATATCTCTCTTAAGAACTGTGCCACTGTTTAATTTAGATGAAATAGTATTTTACTATATAAAGAGTTGCATTAGAAGTGCAGATACTTTTCATGCATTGAGTTATGTATAAGCAACATGATTGAAGGTTGCAGAGTCTGATTCTGATTTGTCTTGAATAGTTGCTTTAATTTAGTAAAGCAAATTCAGGACACTAATTTCTTTTGGAATTAAATCAAAATAATCTACCACTTGGGTAATGGTTCTCATTAACTTTCCAACAGCATAGGTGCCCTATGTCAATGTTTTTCTCTCTTTCTGAGTATTATGTTCAAAATCCAAACCTAGCATTAACTCATACGATAATGAATTAATTTTAAAGTCAAACACACAGTCCATTTGCTTTACGTGGGTGAAATAACCCATCATATCATTAGACATGAAGATTATATTTCTACTTGTTGGACACATAAGAAAGAATCAATAAATCCTGAGTACTGTCAATACCGCACAACGCTAAAAGAAAATAAAAAATTAACCCTCCGGTCTGTCCTTGACTTTCACGTGTCCTAATTTCTTATGTGAACTACTTTTTCCATGCTTGAAATACAAAATCAAACTCTGCCCGTTAGTTAAATACAGGTTTATTTAAGGTCCACCTTACTAAGAAGGGACTTTTTTTTTTAGTTGTTTAAAAATATTTAATCAAATAAATAACATTCTGGTCTTGGCTATTTTTATAGTTTAAATTTACTTTACTACAGTCAGTAATCAATTAGAAATCATATAAATTCTACTTAAAATTGCTTATAGTTCAGAGTATCCACTTCCTAATTGTTTCTTATATATTTCTCTGTGAGGTGAGTTATGATCATGCAGAATGAAAGGCCACTGACACAGAATATGGATGTGTGAAGTGCACATTTGCAAAACAGCACGTTAAGAAGAAAATGCTGAGTACACCGCAACTTTAGAAGCACCTGTTTCAGTCCTCTGACTTTCCAAGTGCAAAATTAACCTTGTGATGTACCTATCGTTTGCAATTTCTACTGAATGTACAATCTACATTACAACTGTATTACTCTTTTTTTCAGGGTTTGGAAACTGAGAATGTTAGTACCTCATTAAGACATTTTAAAAGTTTCCTTAAATTCTAAGCTAACAAAACAAAAAACAGTCTTTTATACTAATCTGACTGTTAAGAGAAAAAAATACTAATCTTTCTCAGCCTGGGAAACATTGAATATTTAAAACTTAAATATGAGTCTTCTAAACAAATTTATCTTTTGCAAGAAGCCGTGTCAACAGGACAAAATACATATTTCCCTTGCTAGGGCTAGTAGAGACAAACTCTTACAAATGAATTTGTCTATGACTATTGCCTCCTGCTCCTGCCTAACTGTAAAATAAGCAGCCAAAATAGAAGCAAAAGCCAGGCTCTTATTTTTACTATTGTAACATGATACTCAGGGTAAAGATGTTTAATCAGAAGGGTTTCCCCTAGTCAACTTTGCATAAATGAATGCCAAGTCCTGTGTTGCCTGACTATCGACGGAGCACTCAGTCAACCTCACCTTCTTCATCTGCGTCCTTTGGGCAGCAAAAGTAGATCCAGCAACATATGAGTCATTCTTTCCTGTGGTCACTATTTCTCTGTTGTCTTTTCATTTTCTTATGATATTTTCCTCTGTTTATCAGTCTAATAGCATTTTAATTTTTTTTTTCCCTGCTCCTACAACCACATACATTAGATAAAAGAAGTTCTGAATGATTTTTTTTTCCCATCTTCACAGAAAGATGTCAGAGATGTCAAACCTTTTTCTGTCATGAGGTCATACACCTTTCTGAAACACCTTAAGCTACTGTTCCTTTTGTAGCTATGCTAACATAGTGACAATGAAGTAGGTCTTTGATCTGAGAGCTTCAGAAGTGCACCAGCCTCTAGTAGTAATTGGTAAAGCATTATGTAAGCAAAATATCATGCACTATTTATTGCTTTGTCAAATAATAAATACAGCTTTCTGAGTTTTTTCATGAGAACTATCAAGACTGATGTCCAGTCTTATACCAAATTGGACTTCATTTTTAGCAATCTTTTTCTACCTTTGGCCCCCATTTCAAAGATTCAGCTTAATTTGCCGATCCCCACTTCTATTGGTTTTATGTGCCAGTACATATAATTCCGAGGAATTCCAAACTCTTGGTCTTGAGCCATAACGAAGGTAAACCTAGAATTTAGACCAGATGAAGGCAATCCAAGGTTCTAGTCACAATACAGCTGTACACAATTTATGATGCATCTTGTGATCGTAACAAGTTTTGGTGCTCAGAAGCAGAGATATCCCAAGATGGGATTTCATTAAGTCCCTCCCCTCAGTGAGGAAATTAAGAATGTCAAAGAGTATTCTTATCCCTCTGAATACACATTTCACTAGTAGGAATGTATTCCCCTGGTTAGATGGGTGGGCTTGCTTTTGCAAAGCCACTGTGATATTCACAGGTTTTGCAAGTTCCCAGGGCACTGCTAGCAACACTTCATTTCAACGTGTTGCTCATACTTACTTTTTTGTGTGTCTGTGTAAACTCTGCCAGATACTTCTCTTGTGGTTTATGTCTGTTGTGTTTACAAACATTTTCTTTACGTATATATAAAATAAAATCTTGGATTCTGATATTTCACTTGATGAGGAATGGAGACCTAGTGTAGTATGTCATTTCTTAAGCTTTTCTTAAGCTGTCATAGACAAAAAAGTGCCCACATATACAGCTATTTATTTAGATGAATTGTGTATTTCATTTTTTAAGCCTATGTATTTCATTAAGAAGGTAAACAGCAATTTGGTGTGTAAGGGCAGAAATTAAATCCCTGAAATGAATGGGTAAACTCTACATGTAAAAAGACTTCTGAATCATACTTGGTATTGTCTAAAGAGTAAAATAATGCTGTTGTTCTTATTGCTAGAACATCATCAGTGATTCTCATTTTTCCTCAGAATAAAATAATTGAAACAATTTATCCTCAAGACATATGTTATATAACTCTATCCATTGTTGTAGTGAAGTATAGTAAATAAGACTTTGTGGTAGTTTCAACTTGACAGTCCAGTACATAGAGGAACGATAAAAAATATCTTTTCCTTCTGAGACTAAGGATGCTATTCTGCCCAGAAATTCTTTTTGGCTTATCCGCTTGCCATGTAAACAAAGCTGTTCAACTAAGATCAGGCTGGCTAGACCATATAGAGTAAAGCAGACTACTTGTGTAAAGCACCTTTTCTTCTGATGTATACATTCATTTTAGTGGAAGGAATTGAATTAACATTTCAGCTATGTAGGGACTACCTGGGTGTTTAATTCAGAGTGTGAATGCATTAATAAGGGAGTTAATTCACTAGTTTCTTACTTTTAAACAACAGCTGGAAACTGGGGCAGTACATTGTCTTTTACACCCAACAAAATTTTAAAAGTACAGAAAACCAGTTTTGTAATTACTGTTATTTTAGACCTATCTGATCTTTTTTTAGTTCTATCGAACTTGAATCAATTTGACCAAGATTGTTGCAGGCAAAAAGAACAAAGAAGATTGTTGACAAAGGGGAAAGAACTAAATGGACAAGGAGGTCAGATGGGCTGATAGAGCAGGCGCTTGAGAAAATGGGAGGAATCATTAGGATGTGGAAACTGTACATGCGCTCGAAGATATGAATGAGGCTGATTGAGTTAGAGGAGAAAGGTAGAAAAGCAAAGGCAGTTGGGGGTAATAGAGGGCAATAACTTGTTTCTATTTTAATGGTGTATGAGGAGAATGGAGGCTCAAGTGAAATATCAGTCTGGAGAATCCCATTCAGCTGTCAATATGATGAGTTTTGTGAATACAAAATATATTGCTTTTTATCATGGACATTCTTGTTTGAAGCCTGTGCACTTTGCACAGATGAATTGTTCATATGAAAATCAATGGCACGCATAAGACATTCTGTGAACTATAAATGTAGATGTCATGCTGAAAAAATACATATTGAAGTTCACATGGTCCCATACAGAGGCATTGTTGAAGGCATATCCTATACTAACATTAGGAATTTATCATATTCACTTGATCATCCAAAACTGGTTGCAGAACTTAGTCCTGACACAGGATGTAGAGCCTTAATAGATTTCCTGCTGTTACCTTTACTAATGACTAGGTGGTTGGCTATTGGTGGTAATCTTTGATGTGAACAGCTCAAATAACATCCCTATAAGTATTGATTTTGACATATCCATAGGATCATAGAGCAGAGTTATAGATAAGAATTTCTCTGCAGAATGAAAAAAGAATGGTGTTAGACCTGAAAGTTATTGAAATCTCCTAACACATCAAGAAACACAGAAGGTGAAACAGTTGTGACAGTCTTCAGTGAAAGAGGCTAGGTGAGAACACTGTCATCACTGGCCTGCAGAAAAATACGATTACTAAAACCTTTCAGGGACAAATAAAACTGAACTGAGGTAATTATTCTGTTCTATTGCTATTTTAGAGTCATGGAAGCGAAAGCAAGGGAAGCAAAGGTATAGTGTATTTTAAAATCTGAGTCACACTATGAGAAAGAAGACAATTAAAAGAAAAATATTTCTACGTGCAGGTGATATGAAACAGGAAGACAGACATAATTACAAACCTAGTCTTTCATTATTTTTGTGGATTTATTTTACTGTTTAAGCTACTTATGCGTTAGGCTTTTACGCAAGGAGTTAGCTCATAAACATGCTTCTCTCCTGCAAAATCATGTCCCTGTAATTTCAAATGTGTAACGTATGTTATTTCTAAGAGAAACAATATATATATATATATATATATTTTTTTTTTAATATATATATTTTTCTCCCCTGCAATAAAAATTGGCTGGATAAAGCCATCTACTTGAAAAACAGATAGTCTAGGTAGTTAGCAAACATTGACCTTAGAAGCCAGAACAAACATCTGAATTTAAGTAACTGAAATGCAACTAAAATCTGCATCAACTATTCAGTGAAAAAAGTGAAACTTTTCAGTACGTAAACCAATTTAACTAGTATGCAAAGATACTATATTTTTGTTTGTCTGAATTGGAGATCTTCCTGCTGTGAAAATGTCCTTCAATTACAATATCTTTTTCTCTTTCCTTTTCTCCATCTTTCTATCTTTCTCACTTTCAGTCTTATGTTCTCTCTCTCTTCCTTTTCCTTTTTTCCTCTTCTCCCTCCCTTTCTTTTTTGTCTTATTGTTATTGCTTAGTCAAGCAGCTCAGGATGTTCCCACTGAAAACAGTGATCTGTGCTGAAAGAATGGAGGGTTAAAAAAAACACAAAGAGGAACTGCCAAGAGAATGTTTGTGTTTCTTTTATTGAAAACACAGATGGAGGATTGAAGCAAGAGCTTGAAGGGCTGCTTGAAGGGCAAAGAAGGGACAAATATTTAGAAGAGTTTACCAGGCAAGAAAGCAGTGATTCTTGTGTTTTAAAACCTTATGTGTTGCTCCTCCTCCGGTCTCTATGGTAACAATATCACAGATAGAAAAGAAACACTGAGGAGAGGCTGATGGAAACAAAGCATGCTTATATTTTCTAAAATAGTTGGAAAATTTGAGTTTTGGGTAGCTTGACTAAAACAAAAGAGTTTAATTTTGTAACTTCACCTGGCAATCAGCTTCTGCAAATAGAACTCTTTCAAGGTGTCCAAAGTTGTTATAATGTAGCCTGAATATCATTAAGCCACTAATAAGGGAAAAAACTATCACAGACTGTCACTTGCTGACAATTCTAAGCTTTATTTTGGATTCCTGGAGGGAAAAGGCCAACATTTCACCCAACCTTGCAAACAAATGAATGAAACCCTTTTCTTTGGTGCATTATGAATTCAATGAACAGGTGATTTGATTAGTATTATGAAAACACAAGTAAGAGATTTGCTTTTTAGATGGGTGTGGTTGAAGGTTGGCTGGGATTTCTATACAGATACAGGTGATAAACTGTTCACAGCTCCACTAGATTGAAATTTGACATCAAGAGTGTTATTTTTACATATACATGTGTAACTTGATTTTCAGTGTTGCTAAGCAAATCTCACCCTACAACTTCTACTGACAGCAGCAAGTCATTAACATATTTGTATGTCATATTTATGAAAAATAAAGAGTGAAATATTACAAAAGAGTTATTGTGTAAGGTATTCCCTTGTATCTTTTTCTATTTTCTGCAAATATTTTTGAATATCTGAGAGTTGTCATACAACATACTTCTGGTACACAAGAAGTGATGTAGCAGTTCTTCAGAATGAAATCCAGTACACAGATGAGAAGTTCAGGAGCTGAACAAAGACAGTAAGTAAAGAAGCACAGGAGTTATCAGTACTATGAAGGACAGAATTATCCACAGAAAATGCCAAGTGTTTTCTATCTCATTGATGTATCTTAAACTCCTACTATACCATTGATACGATGGACAAGAACATATCTGAGTAATTTTCTACAATGTATGTACAGTTCAAATTGCTTAACTTGAAGGTAGGTGAATTGAAAAGCCTTTGCCTGAAAGACCAGAATGGGGGCTCCCAATGAAGCATTTCTTTGCCAACAAATAGGAGGTTGATAAAAACCAAACCTAACCAAATCAAAACCAAAACAACAACAACCAAACCCACCACAAACAAAACAACAACAACCAAACCAAACAAAACCACAACCAACCAACCAACCAACCAAACAAACAATCACTAACCACAACCAAACAAATGGCTAGTGGGCTAGCGAGTGACAGTATGTGTTTTATTTTCTATAGCAGATTCAAGTCTCATGTAAAACTAAACAAAAATGTACTTTCATCCTCCAACTTTGCATGTCTGTATGTCTGTGTTGAAAGTTTCTTGTCATTGCTGAGCTACATGGATGTCTAGTGATTCTGGAAATGTATAAATAACATTTTTATCATTTGTGCCAAGATATTCCTCGAATCTTCTATGTTTCTGGTATTGAAGAATAAAACTAGTCCTTTCATATACAGCCCAATCCTAGGCGGTTGAACCTTCTTCGCTGTGATTGGGGTTCCATGTGAGATTTCTAAGAGTTTGTCATCACTGCAGATTTGATCTTAGCCGCTGCATTGTATAAAACAGCTACATATGATTAGAAAACTGGGCTTTGACAAGATCCATGTCTTTTGACTTTCCCAAACTTTGTCAGCATAACAGAAAGAACAGTAAAATAATCTGTGCATTTACTACCAGCATGATGCTTAATTTGAAACACCTCTAGACCCCCCCCATGCCCCTCCTCCTTTTAAAGGAAAATGGATCATTCTATTACAGCAGGAGTCCACAAAATTAGGGGATAGTCCTGAAATTTTGCCAGTAGATCTAGCTAGTGCATACAATATCAATTCTTGAACAAAGAGAAAAGAGATAAGTAATAGAAAACATAGAATTTAAATATCATCTTCTGATTGGAAACCTGTAGTGGTAGCAAATTCGACGAATCCAGACGCCGGCATAAGCTCTTTGATCGAACGGGCGGGCCGGGCGAGAGTAAGGAGTCTAATTCAATGTGAATTTACCATCCGTACTCTTTAATGAACTCTTAAACAACACTGAATATCAATGTCCCCGAGACCACGTTTTTCCAAGCCTTATATACTCTATACCAAAAGGCCATGCGGCAAGTGCAGGCTACAATTGGTTACACTCACAGTCACTCATCCCCCCCCACTATGGTGATTGGCTGCAGGGCACTGTTCACAGACTGTTCATGCGCAGCGGCGACGCCCCTCCTGCAGCCTGGGTTGAGGGCAGAGCAGCTTCTGTTTACTTTCCTTTTGTCTCTGGTGTCTCAGGGAAATCCTTCCGTGTAGCACAGCCGCATCAAGCCCTGGCTTGTTCACAGCACACAGCCAGAGACTCTCCACAATTCCTCCTTTTTTTTTTTCTTTTTGGACAAGCCAGGATTGATTAGCTGTGTGTACTAATCCTTCTTTGATATGTGATAAAAAAACAACTTATACTTAACATACAAATAACAACAACAATCAACATAAACAGTGCACTTTGCAATAAACCTGAGGTATTCCATTGCCGTTTAAATATCGCAATGGATTGATTAAACAAATTCCAAGAACTTTGGTTTAAAGATACTCAACTTATAACAAACGTTGTGCTGGGTGTTGATAAACTTACTCAAGAGGTAGTGGTGTTTAAAGATCTACTTATATAACTATAGTACGCATATATGTCACAGCTAAATCAATGCAAAGGTTACACCTCACTCTGTGACCTCCGAAGGTTCTGCTGCAGGGAGTTGATTTGGTTGAGTTTGTTTCAACTCCGGCTTTACTGCTCGGCTTGGAACCCACAATGGACCTTGATCTGTGGAGAGACACATATACCCTCTACCATTAAAAATAACACGTACTGGTCCCTTCCACAATCCAGTGGTGGGATCACGATACCTCACCATGAATTCCGGTAAAGTGTTTTTCCTTCCTAGTCTGATCTGATAATGATGAATGATCACAGGAGGCTCCTCATGGTCTCCAGTTAAACATAAATAATTCAAGGTAAACAACACCTTTGCTAAACGCTGTTGACAATCTAACTCTTCCTGCTTCTGTTTGCTCAAATACCCTTTAATCATTTGATGTGCTCTCTCGATGATTCCTTGGCCTGTTGGGGAATGAGGTATACCTGTAACGTGTTTCACTCCCCATTTCATTAGAAAAGTTCTAACTTTCTGGCTAACATAGGCAGGGCCATTGTCTGTCTTAATCTTTTCTGGGACACCCATTACAGCAAAACAAGCTGTAAGATGTTTACATACATGTAGTGCTTTTTCTCCTGGTAAAGCAGTAGCCCATATCATTTTTGAAAAAGTATCAATTGTAACATGCACATATTTAAGTCTTCCAAATTCTGGCACATGTGTCACATCCATTTGCCATACTTCTAAGGCTTTTAAACCTCGAGGATTGACACCGATTCCTATACCTAACATCTGGCTTCCACACTGAGGACATGCCTGTACAATACTTCTTGCTTCATTTAAAGTTAAATCGAATTGTCTTTGGAGACCTCTGGCATTCTGATGAAAGCTCTCATGACTTTGTCTCGCTTGTTGGAATTTATCTGTTGGAGGCATGTGCTGTACTGAACTTACTAAACTATCTGCAATTTGATTTCCTTCACCTAGACCAAGATTCCATTGATGACTGCGGATGTGAATCACACAACAGGGTTCTTTTCTTTGATTTAAAATAGCTCTCAATTGTACAAACAATTTTCCTAATCGAGGATTATTCGATTGTCTTAACAGGGCATTTTCCATTCTGGGTATTACACCTGCTACATACAAAGAATCTGTGACAACATTTAAAGCAAATTTCAGCCAATTATTTAAGGCCCATATTACTGCCGTGAGCTCTAAAGTCTGCAATGAATCCTCTTTTGAACCTTCAATTAAATGCTGTTTCCATTGACTATTCTCTTGCCAGACACATGCTGCCTGGTGTCTTCGTTTTCCTGCATCTGTATATACTGTAAGGCCTTCAACAGGTTTTGCTTTTACTTTGCTTCTCTCTAACCACTGATTTGTTCTAAGGAATTGCCATAGTTTACCTTTTGGTTGTCGTGAATGTACCTTGCCTATAAATCCTAATAATGCATTCTGTATAGGCATCGAATGTCTCAGCCACCATTCTAAATCGGCTCCATTTATCGGAATACTGATGTCATCTGGTTCCTGACCGCTAATTTCTAATATTCGAGATCTTCCTTTTCGAATCAATTCTCCAATTGCTTCTGGTCTCGTTTGAATACTGAATTTTGGTTGGACACTGAGAAAAATCCACTCTAATAATCGCAAATCATTTTCTGTTTTCAATCTGACAGTGGCACAAAAGGAAGAATCTGTAGCAACATCTATGGGGAATTCCCCGTTTTTGTTTTGCCACTGGCAGATGATTGCACACGGATGTTCTAGATTGCTAATAAGGAGGGAAATTGGTCGATCAGAAAGTCTTCGGCTAGACCAATTTGTCTGTACTTTTTGTGTAATATCAGAAAGACATTTGAGATGCACGGACTCTAAGCTTATTTTCTTAGCTGGATCACCTCCTTTTAGAAGTGAAGTAAGAGGTGCTATATCATTGTTAGTAATGCCTACGCAATTTCTAATCCATTGTATGTCCCCTAACAATTTTTGGACATCATTTAATGTTTGTAAATCAGTATGTAATTCAATTTTTTGTGGACGAATCTGTGCATCACAAATGGACCAACCAAGGTATTTCCAAGGTGCAGACTTTTGAACTTTCTCTGGAGCTATAACCAACCCCTTTTCTTTGAGTTTGATCGTAATTTGGACTATGGAACTTTCTGTGAACTCAGTTTGTTGACAGAACAGAATATCATCCATATAATGATAAATAATTGTTTGTTTCCATGATGCACGAATAGGTTGAAGTGCCCATGCAACATACATTTGGCACAGTGTAGGAGAATTTTTCATACCTTGCGGTAGCACTACCCACTCATACCTTTTAGCTGGTTCCCCTTTGTTTACTGAAGGCAGTGTAAATGCAAAACGCTGTGTATCTTGCTCATGTAAAGGAATGGTAAAGAAACAATCCTTTAAATCTATAATTAGAATATGCCAATTTTCTGGTAACATTACAGGTGATGGTAATCCAGGCTGTAAAGCACCCATGGCTTGCATTTGATCATTTACCTTTCGCAAGTCATGTAATAATCGCCACTTTCCACTCTTTTTTGGTATTACAAAAATTGGGGTATTCCATGGACTAGTAGAAGGCTTGATATGGCCTGCAACTAATTGCTCTTCTACTAATTCACGTGCCTTTTGCAGTCGCTCTTCTGTTAATGGCCACTGGTCAACCCAAACTGGGCTATCTGTTAGCCAGGTCAATGGAGGGTTGGGCAACTGCTTTCCAGTGACCACTAAGGAAAAGGTGAAGTAGTTAACACGGCACCAAGTTGCCCCAAGACATCACGGCCAATAAGCGCCTCAAGGCTGCTTGGCAATTCCATTACATACACCCTAAGGGTAACACATTGACCTTCAGGGAAACTAATCGAAATGGGATCAACACTTATATTTGGAGTAGTTTGACCACCTACTCCAGCTACAGTGGAAGAGATTGATTTTTGAAGTTTCCAATTTCGTGGCCATTTGAATTGACTAATGATGGAGACATCAGCTCCAGTATCAAGCATTGCATTTACCTCTACAACAACAGTAGAATCAGATTGAAACAGTTGCACACCTAACATGGGACGCTGAGTCATTGATGAGGTGAAGCAAACTGCAGGACCTGTCGATCCAAATCCTTTATCACGCCTTTCTGTTGAGGATGCTGGAGGAACTCCTGGAAGCATTGGTAGGCAGTTTTCCAGTGCTACTACCTGAGCTATTCTACTCCCAGAAGGAATAAAAATTGGCGGATGCAGAGTGTAGGCCAGGATTTGAACAGTTCCTGTGAAATCTGCATCAATTATACCTGGTATTACTATAAGACCTTTGATACTAGCAGAAGAACGGCCAATCAATAGGCCTCCAATGAGACTATCTTGTCGAAATAAAGGTCCTTTAGCATTAGTTGGTATTCTATGAATTGCAGTATTGGTCAATGTTATATCTACTGCTGTCTCCACATCAACTCCGAGGCTTCCTGCGGTGCTTGGCTTGTTGAGGTGAAAGAAGCCTGGTTCACGGTTGTGTCGCTGATTGGGATACAGGTTCGGAGATGTTCTTTGTGTCCTCGCGCGCACTCCGTTCGCGCTCACTTGACCGTTTCCCGATCTCCGGCAAATTTTTGTAGCATGAGTGTTAGACTGGCATCTGTCACACCAAACTGCTGCAGTACAGTTCGTTCGGACGTGTTCTTTACTTCCACAGCGATGACAGGAATTGTATGATGATTTACAGAATTTATTTGTTGATCGCTGAACTGCTGCTACAACTGGTTGCATTGTAGATGAGACTTGCTGGCTAACTTGTCGGAGAGATCTCTGCATGACCCCTTCGAAAGCGGCAGCCATCACCTCTGCACTTCGGTGTTCTTCTGATCTGGCTACTCGTGTCAGCATTTGTTCTACTGATGATCCTGGTGGCAGAGTTGCTAATATTTGTTTAGTCTTTGAATTTGCATTATCAAAAGCTAACAGCCGAAACATTTGATTTTTCATTTCTTCTGATAAGTCCGGATTTTGCATTACTCCCTCGTGTAGCCGGTCAATAAAATGTGAGAAATCTTCTGTGGTGCCTTGGCGTATTCCGCTGAATGAGGGAGCTAATGGTCCCGGTAAGGTTAAGAAGGCATCTAGGGCAAGTTGTGCAGCTTTTCGGTGAATTTCAGCTGTAAATCGCAGTTGAACTTCTATGGTAGCATACTGTCCACGACCTGTATAGGCATCAGGTACCACATTGGTTAATGGGTCATTTGGACTGGTGTGTTTTGCTGTTTCTTGCTGCGCTCGTTGATACCAAGCTGATTCCCACAGGAGGAATTGCGCTGGAGTTAATAATAGGCGCATTAAATTTTGACAGTCCATGGGACACAATAAGTCAGCGGTAAAAATCCAATGCAGTATTTGTCTGGTCGCTTCTGAACGTATACCATAGTTGGTGATTGTTTGTTTTGCTTGCTGCAAAATTTTCCAATCGTGTGGTTCCCATACCGCTGTCTGAGTGTTCATATTTTGAATTACCGGTAGGGCTAATTTTGCTGGAGACCAATCACCTTCTAGGATGGCATCTTTGATGACCCCTGACCATCTGCTACGTCGGGGCTGCGGCTGGTCAGTAGAGTCTATAGGCACCTTTGATTGCATTGTTTGTGAAGGGCAAGCTGGTTTTTGAAACTCAATTTGTTCCTTATTTTTCTCTACATTTGACACTCTTAAGTTAAGTTGTTCAAGCTTGTTGGTAATGACTTGCAGTAACTGCTCTACTGCTTGGGGTGAGCCCAATGATGTAGGAGGAGGCTCACAAAAAACTTCCGCGGGTGCTTGCGGAGGCAAAGTTCGAGGCGGCCCCGGCCCCGGCGGCGGCGCCGGCCCGGCCTCCACGCTTTTCTCGGAGGGAGGGGGGGCGTCCGGCTCGGGGCAGGGCAGAGGCGGAGCGGTAGGAGGAGGGCGGCACTCAGGGCCTCCCACATCCGGACAGTCGACTAGTTGCACTTCCGCCTTCTTGGCACATTGCCCCAGAGACTCGGAGGGGGAAACTTCCGGTCCTTTGTTTACGAGCCGCGCAGTTTCTAATCCGTGTTGCAGATCGGATTGTGAAAGTATTGGCTGAGCCGGGACCCCGCGACCACCCCGAACGGCAGGCAGACCCCACAGAGTAGCCCACAGGCCCCTCTTTTCTTTTGGACGACAAGTTTTATCAGTCCAGGTTTGTTCTTGGACAAGCGCCTCCGCGGCTCTTAGGGCGGCACGTTGTTCCGATTTCATAACTTCTAATGATTCTAATACGGTTTTCCACAATTCTCTCACAGCTTTAATTTCTTTCTCTTCTTCCCCTCTGATAGTTTTGTCCCACATAGTGTCCCCCACTGATCTCCATTCCATTGGGGAAAACAAAAGTGGAACTTCTCCAAAGTGTCCCCACTTCTGAGCTAAAAAAATCAATGTGATTAGCTTTTCCTGTGACGATTCAATACCTCTCTTAGAGAGAACAGTCGTCAGCAGTGCCGCGGCTGTTTCAATATCCATTATCTTATCAGCGCGGTCTTAACGTAGGATGCGAGTGGCCAGCTCGACAGGTGCCCATCTTTTGATATCGGACTAAGCACACTATCCCACACCCCGGCTTGGCTCCGTTTTTTATGAACGCTGCTTACCGCAGTAATTTCGATCCGGAGCGTTATGCTTTGCTAACGATCCATCCTTCTGCTACCGTATGTAGATCCGGAGCGTTATGCTTTGCTAACGAACCATCCTCTGCTACCAGAAACCATTAATTATCAACAGATCATTCAACTGGAAATCTGTGTTATTAAAGCTTCCAATACTTCATCGAACAGACTTTAATCGGCTGCTTTATAATCACATCCATTGTGTTAACATTGTAATTAAAAGAGCTAACATAAACAACTTACCATTTCACCTGACAAACAATTCCACTGATTATTATACCATTATCAGCCAAACAGTTTTTGTTTCCAAAATGTGTTTTATATTATGTGCTTAATGGACTTTCTGTTATATTCCAAAATATTGTGTACTAAGCATTACTTAGCTTTTTTTTTTTTTTTTGTAATTAATCACAGTTGAGCTTTACACGGTCTTCCAAAAAGATGGATCCAAAATGCCTTGTGTTATAATTTCAAACTGGGTCAATCTTTTTGAAATACCCTGTATTTTTCAATTGAAATTATGTGTGTACAGGACCAATTTGGAACACAGCCACTTTTGGTAATGAAATAGAGAGCAGGTACTGTGCTGTCAGCTTAACAGAAGCATCAGAAAATACTCTTTTTTTCTGCTTTTGGTAGTGTGTACAGATATGTAATTTTATTCCTACTACCAAAAAAAAAAAAAAAAAGTTTGTTTTCTTTAACCATTTTTTAGGTATTTGGAGAAAAGCATGGCTTGACTTCCAATTTTGTGTCTCACTAGAATCTCTTGTTCAGATAATTTACTTCATTCTTTCACCTTCTTTTACCGTTTTTCTGCATGTGTTGATATAGTCCATTCATTGAGAGAATTCAAATGTCTGTATATTACACATTTTCTTTTTCCAGAATTTAGATGTGTTCTCCACTAGCCTCTCCAGTTGTGAGATATATAAACAGGAGCAACTCTACAATAGAATAGTACTATTGACTGATTTGATAATACAGAGAATCAATTGTATATTACATACAACATAATAAAATCTATGAGGAAAGATAAATACAAAGTAAGGACTTTCTCATATAAGATAATGTCTTATATCAAGCTACCAGATCTGTTACAAGTCACAGCATCATCCAATAAATAGGGATTTATCCATAAAGGACCTACAGGTCATAAAAAAACACATGAATCTAAGCCTGAAATTTCTTTGACTCACCAGTCCACCACGTACTTGGGCCATGGTGTGGTTCATCAGATGCCTAGAGTTACGTTTCCACTGATCTGTAGATCTGCTAGAGTAAACATTGTATTTCACTTACAAACTAGGCCCCAACCTAGAAATGAGACTGTCCTCTATCAGAATTCTCTGAGCAGTCATCATGCAAATCCACCACAATGGTTTTGTTCACTGCGACACATTTTATGTTAAATGGTCACTGGGTAAAATACAGGAAAAGTCTGAAAGTACAGATAATAGTCAATATTCTTTTTGATCACTAGGCTAGAGGGAGATCTTTTGTTCTGATTAACTTGGATTTTCTTCATAGGGGCATGGATACAACAGAAAAAGCTAGAGTATTGATCCTGCTTATAGTCTATAGCAGTGTAGTTAGAGAGTTTTGTCTTAAAGGAGGAGTTGATCTCCCTTTTTTTCTATTACGGCGTTTTTCAGATAATTGCACTTCAAATGAAGGGAGAGGTGTTGCAGGAAACAGTTAAACAGGAATTATATTTTAAAAGAAAGGACAGAAAACTTAGTTTCTTGAAGGAAACAATCTATATGTGCATATTTAGGAGTACTCAGTGTGTTCTTTATTGTGGACTGAAGGCTATTGCCTCAAATCCAAGTAGACTTCCCTTCTGCCCTGTCAAATTTCCTAATGGTTCTAGAACACTGTGTGCCAAATATATATAATCAACATAAATTTTAGTATTTAGGTACTTAAAAAAATGCTATTAGCATATCAAACTGATCTTCTATACATTCCTTTGATCAACCATACGGCACTTGGGTCGAAATTTACTGTGTTTGATTGCGCCTAGTGAGGTCAGTAAACACTGTTCTAACCACAGGTATTCTTCTGAGGTGCATCTACACCACCCATTATCTCCCCACTTTATTTTGAAGTCTCCTCTTTATTCACACGACTTGTATGTTGGATTACATAGGGCCATATCTGGACGAAACTTAATAATTAAAGCTGAAGTTAAACTGAGGAGGCCTGGCAGAGACCAAAACCATAGCAAGAGAGTATTCTGGTTGCAATGCTTCAATATGTGTGCTGGTCCCCAATAGTTTCTTATATGGGAGAGCTAGATCACAACATGTGAATATAACAGGAAATTTGGATCAAACAGGATGTGATAGAAATGCAACCACATGAAAGATATTTGGCTTTGGGGGGCAAAAAAGTGAGTTTATATCACACAACAAGTGGGGTACATGTTATATCCCAAAATGGGTGCATTTAGGAGTGTAATCTATGTTATCTGCTTATGGGTTGACTACAGAGCAGATGAATTTAAAGGAAGTGATTTACACTTCTTACATTTCTGCATCAGGAAGGGACAGCATAGAATCACAGAAGAGAATCTTAGAATACTGTGGGTTGGAAGAGCCTTTAAAGAGCACCTAGTCCAACTCCCTGCAATGAACACAGATATCTTCAACTAGATCAGATTGCTCAGAACCTCATCCAGCCTGGCCTTGAATGTCTACAGGCTGGTGCATCTAACACCTCTCTGGGCAAACTGTTCCACTGTTCTGTTCTCCTTGTTGTAAAAAATTTCTTCCTTGCATCTACCCTGAATCTCTCTTCTTTTATTCTAAAAGCATTACCCTTCATCCTACTGCAACAGGCCCTGCTAGAAAGTCTGTCTCTGTCTTTCTTGTAGGCCCCTTTTAAGTACTGAATGGATTCGTTCCTCTTGATCTATTTGAAGACTGGAGTGACAATGGCTTTCCTCAAGCACCTTTCCTGTTCTCCAAGACCTTTCAAAGACGATGTAGAGTGGCTTTGCAGTAACACCTGCCAGCTCTCTCAGCACTCATGGGTGCATCCCATTGGGGCTCATGGATATGTAGATGTGTTGGAAAGTAAAATGTGGGAATGCATTTGTTTTCCTTATTAGTATGGCTAACCAGCTTTCTCCAATATTTGTAAATAAGTGTAATTGTTGTAATTTGTACTATTCTGTTCTATTGTAGGTTGATTTGCAACAAGAAAATGACACATAAGGTATGATGATCCACAGTGGGCATTCAAACTCACCAACAGAATGCCTCCTTTTGACTTCGGAGGCAAGAGGTGACTGTACCACCACTCCAAAGTAGTTTGTCAGATGACTGTGATCACAGGCTGGATTGTGAGGCAGTTCCACATTCTCCTGAAATCTTAGTAAATTCCCTGTTCTTTATATCTGTCACATGAATACACAGTGGATCATCCTGTTATATGAAGGATTAATCACTGCACAGCAAATGTGTTGAGATTATACTCCAGTTCATGAGAGTTCCTGTGCTACCACTTACTGCAATGTTCAAGAATGAAAGGGAGGTTTACCTAGCTATCTATCTTCTGTTTAGCTGAATGTCCTTTACATAAGAATCTCATGTAAGAAATTAAGTCTGTCTAGAGTAACCCCTCACTCTCCTTTCCCTGTGTTGCTAACTTTATCCTTGATTATGGTAGTGAATTTAGGGAAGAAACAGAAGACATGCAAGCCATATAATAAAAGACTTAGCCGAACTTTTCTGACCACATCTTGAAGGTTTTTTTCTCCTCTTATGTTTAAGCTTCTCATCAGAATATTTTTCACTCGCATGTCTTACATGCTTCATTCTGGCTCAGTGACCTGTTTTGTCCCATTAAAAAAAAAGCAACTGTAGTCACTTACAGGTCAGAAATGTCTTGAGAATAGAGCCTGAGTTGTTCATGATCACTAGAATATGGGGAAGGTGATAGATACCGTTTGTACCAGCTGGAATTTGTGTGTAACCATGGCATGCAGATTCAGAGGCACTAGCTTAGAGTCATCTAACCTGGGGGTGGCATAGGAGAAAGATTAAAGCTTCCCAGCAAACTGAAAGCAGACAAATACACTGGAAGTTCAATGAAAATTCCTCATTTAATCATGCTTAAAGAGGATTCAAATATGAATTCAATGTTTTGTGATGGGAGGACTATTTACTTGCTCTAGAAAGTGAAAGAAATGTCATAGTTCTTCAAAGTAATTTCTTTCCTAATTAAAATTATTTAATTCTTCCAATAGATTTTATTTTTTCGTAACTAGATTCTATTAAAGGTCTTTACACTGTCAGTAGCAGTGGATGAAAATTAGATATATCTTAGCATCACACCAATTTGCATTGAAGATCTTGAAAGATAATTTTTTGTTAGTGTCTGGCTATGCAAATATGAAGGTATTTAACTACAATTTGATCTTCACTACAGTCTGAAGATCAAATCTGTGTTCTTTTTTTCCTTGTATACTTTTAGTGAAGCTCTGATCATTCTTGTTTCTCTTCACTGGATTGTCTTCACTGACACATCTCTTTTAAAGGACAAAGACATTTAAGTAAAATACTTAAAATAATATACATTGGATAGAAAAAGATTATGTGATTATACTGCAGATGTGTTTTCCCTTAGTACAAAAAGCTGCTGTATTTTTTTGTGTTTGTGTGTGTGTTGTGTGTGGTGGTTTTTCATTTGTTTGTTTCGGTTTCTTTCTTTTCCCTTTAACATAGTCTGCGTTGGTGATTTACTCTATTATAGATTTCGAGTAGCTTTTTGAAAAAGTATTACAGTCAGTTACTCTTCAGCCTACTTTGATGCTACTTTTTATGCCTTTATCAGTATAGAATAAGCAGTTATCATCACCCAATGTTCTTAGTTTTAACACTCTGTCCAAAGTACTTAACCTCTTCCAAATAGATGTAATATTCAAATTTTCTGTGAAAGCACGTAGGTATTTGAATCTTGTGTCTACTTGAGAGCAAGTTTGTTTATATGATTCTTCATTAAACAAACAAACAAACAAACAAACAAACAAAACCAACAACAAAAACAAAACCACAAAACACAAAACCCAAAAAACAAAAAAACCCAACTAAAGAAATGGTATAACACATATCCTAATCCCTTCTGTCTAAAAGATCCATTACTTTATTAGAACGGGATATAAGACAGGAGTTACACTACTTTTTCTTGACAATTTAAAATCATTGACAAACTCATTTTTATGTCTAGATGTTTAGCTACTTGGCTGCATTTGGTTTATGTGGCAAGCTTTTTGTATCGAGGGTCTATATGCATGGCTTCTGTGACAAGACGCCAGAAGCTATCTCCATGTAAGGTGCAGCCAGTACTGGATAGCTCCAAGACAGATCCACCACTGGCCAAAGATGAACCACCAAGAGATGCTGGTAGTGCCTCTGTGGTAACATATTTAAGAAGGGATAAAAATGACTGCACAAGAACAGCTGGGAGAGAGGAGTGAGAATATGTGACAGAAACAACTATGCAGACACTGAGTTCAGTGAATAAGGAGGTGGAGGAGGTACTCCAGGCTCTGGAGCTGAGATTACCCTGCAGTCTGTGGTGAAGACCATAGTGAAGCAGATGGTCCACCTGCAGCCCAAAAAGGTTAACAGTGGAGTATATTGGGAAAGTAAAATGTGGGAAAGCAAGATGTGCATTTCCAGCCACCAGGATGATAAAGAAAGATCAATACTAACATGACCATTTGGATGGTTGAAGACATAATACTAACATAATAAAATATAAAGGGCCTTGGACAGATTATTTTGAAATATGTTCCTCGTAACTGTAAAAAGTTATAGCCCAGACTCGTGAGAATGGTATTTCGGGCGGATAACCGCCCCTAAGTGTCTGGGATGCGTGAATGTCCTTGGGCCTGGTCTGTGAATGAGTGGAAAAACAAGTGAGACAAACATCACATGAGTTTAGTGTGTTTTTAAAAACAATTAGTGGAAAACCACCTTTTGTAAACATCTTAGTCCTGTAAAATTGTGAATGGTGAATAAAAAAAGCAGCCTAAGCCTAGGCCTAAGTCAGCTCTCTGCTTGGCCAGGCTCTGCGTTCCTTCCTGAACAAGATCTCTGTCTCTGCGTGAATTTCTGTCTGCGTCCTGGTATGCGTTGTTCCTAATTGCCACAAATGGCGCCCCGTGTGAGTGTGTGACCCCTGGAAGCTCTTCGTTGAGCAGTGTGTTTGGCGGTGACCACACAATCCAACAGGTGAGTAAATTTTATTTGTGGCCACATTAATCCCTATGGTACAGATAGGGACAAGCAGTCCCTATCTGCGTTAGTATAGGGCAAGCAGCCTCTCAGGGACATAAATTCTATTTGCAGGTTTTACTGCAGCTATTACATTCTTCTGGGTATCATACTCCTGAGAAGCAGTTAGCTTTGCTTCTCGTATGGGTGAGAGAGAATTGTGCTTGGTTTCTGAGTGAGTGCATGTTTGAGAGTAAAATTTGGAAACAGGTCGGGGAACAGCTTCACTTCCCAATAGTTTACATATTACTTGGAGATTTGTAAACTCTGCACTATCGCAGTTGCAGTCGGCAGAGCACATACTGAAAGGACAAACAGGGGAGGTTGGACGGAAAAACACAGATGAGCATGTTGCTAATTATTTGAGTCTTGACAGCACCTCATCCTTTTGAGTCAGGCTCTGTATATCTCGAAAAAGAGTCAGTTTTATATCCATCGTTAATGCTATCACAGATAAGGTGGGAATTTGTGTGGAGCTGGGTCAAGAGTCTAAAAGTCTGCTCTCAGCACCTCCTTTACCTGATTTTAATGATGCTTATACAGCACACAGTAACCCCTTCATGACTAAGACAGCAGAACACAAAGGGGTGATGCAAAATGTCATGAAAAGGTTATGGAGCACGGTGATTTTTCTTTCGTCTTTCCAGTTCCAAACCATAATAGCCACCAGAACATAACGGAATACCTGCTCCTGTGTATTGCCTTTCTGAAAATCAAGTAGCTTGTCAGGAATGTGAGTTAATTGTTTTATTGGTTGTCGTTATAGCTGTTTCTTTGTGATATTGTTTGTATAAGTGCACTGTAAGCCTTCTCCACACTTTTCCCACTCGCGCCGCAAGCCGCTCTGTACTTCCACCCCTCCCTCCCTCTTCTCATGGTTTTTACTTACAAGATGGGGTTGGGAACAACTTTTTTCAGTCATGTTCCTAAGAAATTAGTATTGGGAGGTATTTTAGAACATAGGAAAGCGCTTAGAAATATGAGGAAAGAAGATCTTGTGAAATATTGTAATAAATTGTGGCTACTGTGTAAGTTCGATGATTGGGAAAAGTGTCCAGAGAATAGAACATGAGTTTAGTGTGTTTTTAAAAACAACTAGTGGAAAACCACCTTTTGTAAACATCTTAGTCCTGTAAAATTGTCAATGGTGAATAAAGAAAGCAGCCTAAACCTAGGCCTAAGTCAGTTCTCTGCTTGGCCAGGCTCTGCGTTCCTTCCTGAACAAGATCTCTGCCTCTGCGTGAATTTCTGACTGCGTCCTGGTATGTGTCGTTCCTAATCGCCACAGTATATATCCACCCTGCAGCCCATGGAATATCCCATGTCAGAGCAGATGGATGTGCCCTGCCAGAGCCTATGATCTCGTGGAAAGCTTCTGCTGGAGCAGGTTCTGGCACGAGTTATAGCACCACAGGGGACTTACGCTGTAGCAGTCTGTTAATGAAGGACTGCACCTCATGGAAATGAGTCATGCTTGTGCAAGTTGTGAAGAACTGCAGCCTGTGGGAAGGACTCATGTTAGAAAAGTTCATTGAGGACCATCTACCATGGGTGGGACCCCATGTTGGAACAGGGGAAGAGCGTGAGTGGGAAGTATTATAGCAGTAGAGACAAAGCATTCTGAAGCGACCACAACCCCTGTTCCCCATCTCCCTGTGCTGATCAAGGGGGGTATAGGTAGAGAAAGTTGGAAGAGAAGAACAGGAAGAAGGGAGGGGTGAGGGGTTTAAGATTTTTTCTTTTTCCTACTTCTCTTTATCCTAATCTGACTTTAGATTGGCAATAAATTAGACTAATATCCCCAAGTCAAGTCTGTTTTGTCTGTGATGGTAACTGGTGAGTAATATCCCTGTCCTTATCTTGATTCACGAACTTTTAATCATATTTTGTGTCCCCTGTCCAGCTGAGGAGGAGAAATGATAGAGCTGCTTGGTGGGTACCTGGAATTCAGCTGAGGCCAACCAACTTCACTGCCCTTGTAACTTTTTCTTATGTACAAAGTTATGCTAATGTACAGCTTGTTCTAGGTCCCTCATTAAAGACAACATTATATTCTGCTTTCTGTACTTGGCAAATAATTTTTTACAAATGCTTATTGATAAACACTGCTATTATCGGAGTGTTTTAGTATTTAGTATTTAGTATTATATATAGTATATATTAGTATTATATTTTATATATATATATAATATATATATAATATATATTATATATTTAGTATATATATTTAGTATTATATATATAATATTTAGTAAAATATTATGTTATATTTTAGTATTTAGTATTTAGTATTATATCTGTAATACTCCTAGGTATTACAGAATGAATTTTACTTGTCTCAGAAAATCTAAAAAACCTAGTTGTCCTAAAATCCCGTTCTTGTTTCCGAGGCCGAAAACTGATTCCCTTGCCACCATTTTTAGTTGTTTTAGGCATCTCATTACTAATGTGGTGTTATTGTTGTTTGTTTTTTTGTTTTAATTGGAAGGCACCAATAATTAGTGCACAGCTAAGCACTATCTTCATAAAGTTGTGGGTTGAAGTGACATCTCCACTGTATGTTCTGCCTCTCTCTTGCAGCTGAAGGGAGTGTGGTGTGGCATGACATGGCATGATTTGGCATGGCATCATTTTTTAAATAGCATGGAAGAGCTTTAGGAGTGAGGTATCCTTTCTAGTTTTCACATCTTAATTTGTGTTGAGAGCTTGTGGTATTGAGTTGTCTGCTCCTGATAGATAGGTAATGTAGGAGTGATACTCCTGCTCTGTGATCTGCTGTGTCAAAGACTGCAGATAATTTTGAGAATATTGTCTCCACCTCTGTCCACTGTTACTCTTTTAGCATTAGTAGATAGATCTGTGAGCTGTGCCATGGTGTGATGCTGACAATGCAACATCCAGTTGCTGACTGGTTTATAGTTTCTTTATATAAAAGTTGGTTAGTACTTAAAGCCTTCATCCATGGATCATACTTGGAGACATCTTCAAAGCTGGTTGGTCTCAGGAGAATTGAACGACCTACTAGATATTTCAATTTTAGGTTGTCAAAGTCAGTACCTGAAAAACTACTTGTATCTGCATGACTTCTTTCTTTTTTATATCAGCTTTATTTATAAATTTGGATTAGGTTGTCTTCATATGTAGACAACCAAATGCAGCATTTGAAAATCCATTCTTATTGCCTTTGAAAACTCTTAAATAAAGACCAGCATGTTTTTAGCCTTTCATTTTAAGTATAAATGTAGAGAAACTGTTTTTGATGGTTCAGCAATAGGCAGTCCAGGCTACTATGGGTTTTTGGGTCTTCATCCATTCCCACACAAACAGATTTGTTTCAGTTTAAAATGCATGAAAAAGCTCTTTTTTCCCTAATTTGTTTTTGTTTGTTTGTTTGTTTTCCTTGTTCTTTTGGAGGTCTGAGGTGAGGGAAAATAGTAAAATCAATTTAGGGTTAGAAAGTTTTAAATTTTGAGGACTGGGGCTTTATGCTGACCTCCTCATTTCTCAGACAACAAAGCCAGATACCTGCAATGACTGTAACTCCAGGTGATCACAGAATATTGACTAATTTACTAGACGAGAATAACTCCTTTTCCCGAACAGTAAAAACAGCACAGGTTCAACTTGGAGTTGTTCAAATATATATATATATTTGACTTTCTATATGTTGTATATATAATATCTCTTATTTCTACACATATGAAAGATATATGCCTTATACATCTGCCATCACACATTTATACATCAGATAGATTCTTAGACACCTTTGCTAGGCTATGGAGAGCCTTCAGTTGTTAATAAGATATTTTCTACCTGTGACGATTTGAATTAGCTGTATTTCCTTCTTGACTTTGACAGGAAAATGTATGTATCAACTAGGAATAAAGATTGTATATCTTCTGTGATGTACATCTAAATTCAGCTCATGTAAATGTAGGACAGAAATTTTAGACTACATATTAGTAATACTAACAATATTCACAGATATACTCTTTGAGTAAGTCTTTGTCAACTGTCATTTTATGTAGTTTACAACATCATAATTGCTACCTGAAAGACAAAATGCCACTACCAATAATGTAAAGTGGTGCACTCTTATCTAGAGAAAAAAAACAATATTTTTTTTTCATCCAAAATTTTCTTAGTTGAAAAACAGTGACAAAACAGATCATGTCATTGTATCTATATACACTACACACAGGCTGCACATGAACTGGCCAAAGAACTGGTGGTTTTCAATGTTGTAGTAGTTGCTAATAACCTATAGAACCTGAACTAAGAAAATATTTTTGCTGTAACAATGCTACAAACTCAAAGGTAGAAAAAACTGTACGTGAATCACCCTCATATAATCTGGTTAGGAAAAGATATGGAGAAAGATGACATACAGAACATGGGGTTTTAGATGCAACAAATACTTTGAACTGTGTTACTAGGAATTTACCTTATATATATATATATATAAAAAAAGGGTAATTCATGGCTTCTAATGATTAGTTTTATGAATATTCTGGTTTGTTATTATCCTTGGGAGTCAGAGATTTTAAAGGTAATGAAGATAGTACATAACTGTAGCATAGACTGTAGTAGTTCCGGTATCATGTCCTATAAAACAGAGCCTCATTAAAATTGGCAAGGAGAAAAATATGTTCCTAGCTAAAGTTAAGTGAGTCAGTAGAGGTAATTTCTCTTTTTTTTTTTTTTTTTTTTTTTTCCCCCTAGATAAATTATTGTGTGGTAGAGTACTTTGCAAAAAGGTACAATAGGTAATGAAATACTGGAAACAGTTGGATTAAATATTAGTGTTAGAGGAGTTCTGCCAGAAGCACTCTTTATTTTACAATGTTTCCCTGGTGTTTAGGCACACATACTGATTAGAAAATATGATCAAATGAGGGGATATCTTGGTCATTGTCATAAGAGCATTCTAAATATGTATATAAACAGCAATAATACACTTTATTTTTTGATTGCTTTATCATCTGAAGTGATGTAAACCCTTGACAGGAGAGGTAAAGGAAACAGGCTGTCAAGGTGTCTAGATGGGTTGGTATGTGTTTTGAATAAGCACCTTTAGATAGAGAGGGAAGAATGGCGCTATTGTAAATTTCTTTAAGGATATTCTGTCAAGTAGTACTAGCATTACACATCCTTCAAGATTACAATCACTTGCTTTTAATGTGAAAATATTTATATTTTTAGAGCTCTATATTTGTTGCACTTTATGCCTCTTGAGATGCTGTAGAATACAGAATAGAAAAAGGAAGTTAAGATATAAGGTACATTTTTTAGACAACAAGGGAGTTGCAATAGTTGCAATACAAGGATAATGATACTAGGTAGCCATGACCTTTGCTGAGGAAAACTAAATTGCCTTCTCCTCTATATGCCTGTCTGAGGCCTGTAAAAATTTGTTCACAAAGATCTTAGAGACCCTTGACATTAATAGAGGAGAATATTCTGTCTTGAATATAACCACCTGCCTCACGAATCATGAAAATATTTTCAATACATCAGAGCTATTTCAATAAAAGTAGGACATGACTTTTTGTCATGGAGGCACCCCGAGGCTAGTTTAAGGGACAACAGGGTCCAAATCAACTTTTATTAAACCGGTGAGAAACAGGGTTTTAGCACTCCAAAAGTGACTTAAATACAGGTTCGGATATCAGTTGAAGAAAATTATTAAGGGGCAGCTACTAATACAACAGGTGGTCCATAGAGTGCATGCACATGGCTTCACCAAAACAATGCCAGAGCCGTCACTGAGTCCCGGAGGACTACACACTTGCCTGAACACAGTGTGGGACTATCTTAAAGAGATACACGTACTCATAGTAAGTACAGAAAGTGTACACTCACGATTATGCGAGGGTAAATTTATAATACACTCTCAATCCTGCAAGGGTTAATTTACTTACACGTGCAAATGTGTACGAAATATTACATGTGCTTATGTGGAAGTACGGGAGGAAAATACACTCGCGAGTGTGCGAGGAAATAATTTATACACATGCTCGTATTGAGCACGGAAAGTTACACGTGCAAATGTGCACAGAAAGTACAGGTGCTTGTATTAAGCATGGAAAGTACGTGTGCAAATGTGCACAGAAAGTTACACATTCTTATGTGGAAGCACAGGAGAAAAATACACTCGTGATTATGCGAGGATTAATTTTACACATGCTCATATTGGGCACGGAAAGTTACGCGTGCATATGTGTATGGAAAGTATAAATATACTCGCAATCCTGTGAGAAGTTTTACTCACACCCGTGGTGGCAAGGCAAGCGGAGTCTCCATCGCGGGGAGGCGGGCTCTCGGTGGCAGCATCTTGCTTGTGCTCCAAGAGACCCGCAACAATGGGTGGTGTCTCGACGAGAGTCACGTTTTTTATAGGATGATCAGACCTGACTGTAGGCATTCTAGAAGCTTCTCTGCACCCCCAGACCTGTGGGGTGCCCCTGAAGCCTCCAAACATCCCCCACACTGACCGCAGACACCCAGTAGCTCACTGGCACCTTGGCACTCCCTTCTCCTCAGAGAGAGAGGGAGAAGTGCCTACTCCTTTCATACTGAAGGAGGGAGGAGGAGAGAGGGGCGTTTGCATCCTACCACACTTTTGTAAGAAAAGTCCACATGCATTTTACCATGTTTCCAGCAAGGTAAAAGGAAGGACTGAACTACTCAGATTACTGTTAAGGGGTAAGTAATATCACAAGTTCCCTCTGCAACAGTTACATTTAAAAAAGTTTTTTAAAAAATATATTATAAAGTTTTAAAAGATGTATAACGATTTTTTTCATGGTGAAAAAAAAAAATGGTTGTGTAACCAAAAGGTTTGGAGATGGTTATCAATTTACTTTCCCAATCCCAATCCAAAGACCAGAATTTTAGGCATTCTTCTCTCTGGTGTTTCCTCTCGTCTTTGCTGTTTAACACATCATTTGTTCAGCATATTGTGGGCTTCAGCTGCTGTCTCGAGGCAGCTCAGTTGCCTTATTTGAGTATTCGGAAGCTCAGGATTTAATAGAGGCATTCAGCTTTCAGAATTTAGTCATGAGTAGGCCTGTAATTTTCTTTAACTAGATTTGCTAATGACTTAATTCTTCTTCACACAACAAATTTAGCTACAAATGACTAAATTCTGTACACAGAAGATAAACATATGAACAACACCCAAGGGCAGTTGCATTTGTTTTCATCCACATTGTGAAAACAATTGATGAGGTACTAAATAAATATTGTTTCCAGCATAGTTTACTGCTACCTGCAATGTGTTGTACCCACTTCATAGAGGAAAATCAAGTCTTTTAGATCCAATCTATATTCTGCAGAATTTCCTTCTAGAATTCAGGTTTGTGTACAATAAAATTGATCAAAGTAAATGAAAGTAGAATGACTGGGTTGTGACTGTCCTTGGTCTGTTGACATCAAAATATCAAGTTATTATAACCAACGTCTGAAAAAAGTCATAAAACTGCAGCAGCTACAAAAATGGCAGGCACACGTGAAAGCTAAAGTATTATTTGTACACAAAGAAAAGGTCTGGGAATAATTGCTGATCTCTGAGTAGCAGAGAAAGAGACTCATCCTTCACTTCTGAATGAAGAGATTATTGTAATTAATGGTACCTTCTGAAATGGCTTCAATCATTAAGGTTTCTGTGGCTGGATTAAAATAAAATGAAACATGCATACTCTGATGCTAAAGCAGGGAAAATATACTCCTTCCCAGTGACAGCTAACATGGACCATTTTACAAGGAAGTATTTTACTGAAAGTTTTTCAGCTTGGTAGTTCCCTGGGAAAACGAAAAGCAATGTAAAAATTAGACAAGATTAAACTAGCTGTTTCATTCCAGATATTGACTGCACAACTTGCTTTCAATATATCTACTCCATATTTGACTTAAGGTAGCAATTTGTTAATATTATGAAGGCTGTACAAAATGTTCTGCTTAGTAAGACAGCCTTCTGGTCTACCAGAAACTGAAGCTTATTCTAAAGACATATTTGGGTATGTTTCCAGTATGTGAGGAATAGAAACATGAATTGTGTATAACAGGTCTGCCACAGAATGGCTGTCAATACCATCTGATCATAAAGACACTTAATCCAGACCACTACAGAAATGAAACCCTTGGTAAAAATAAAGAATGTGTAAGCTCTTTTGCCAGGTCTTATGGCTCGTTCTTTTCAACAAAATGCAGTTGCCCAAAATGTCAGACTCCAGTTTAAACTAATAATTTCAGTTCATAAAAGTGAGGGAAACCAAGAACCATTTCCATGTCCAGAAGCAGGATACCATCCTAATTTAAATTTGCATTAAAAAAAAAAAAAAAAAAAAAAGCTGGGGCTCTACTCCAACCGAGAGTTTTTGCCCCACAGGAGTGTGGTGGTCAGTGTTTGCCTAATGAGACCTAGGTCTGACTTGATTATTTTCCCTGGAAAGCTTGTTAACAGACTAGTCAAGCATTTACTGGTTCTTTTCACTATCAGCTGGTGCCAGGAACATTTGCCTTGTGCACTCAAAGGGAGTTACTGAATTTTGGAATCCAATGGAGTTCTCTTCCTTCTCTTTCTATGACATGCCAGAAAAATGGTCTCCAGCAGATACTGACAACCTGCTCTAAAGGAAATAGATTTGATATCAACTGAATGGCCTTGCATTTCTGCTTCTGCCCTTTACTCATGCTCCAGTACTATCAGAACAGCTATCAGATACTAATTTGCTGACACTGAATTTTTTTCTTCTGTCAAAATGTATCTAGACCTGATTGCTGACTCACTTGTGTGAGAGGTCAGCGGATTTTTTTCTAGGCTAGTGATCACTTTAGTCCAGACTAATTCTTAAATATTTAAAGTGGAGGCAGTTTAACACATGGCATCTCAATGTAGCACATTGATAGCCACCAAAAACTACACTCTGAGATCAAGGGAAGAAATTACTTTGTAAAAGTTCTGAGTGTCTGCTTTAGAAACTGTCCGAACAAGTGCTTCAGACTAGAAACACAGTTTAAAATAGATTAGTATGAATTGTCCAAATCACTCTATGAATGTAACAATTTCTTAGCAAAGGAGGAGCAAAGCTGAATGTTGTTGCTCTGGCTGTTTGGCTCTATTTTTTGACTTTTCCAGTAGCAATCTAGCATATTCTAAGAACCATTATACTGTTCAAAGTCAGTGCTAGGAACACTCTTCATAGGACAGCAACTGATTGAGAGGGGTACAATCTCTCACAGGACATGTGAGTTCTGTCTTCATCTGGATTCTGGCTCAATATTCCAGATATCATCCCCCTGGCAATCAGTAGAATATATTCCAAGTTTCCATTATATGCTGTGGTCACATATTTTCCTGACTTTTATGAACTATGATTCTATGATTTTTTCTTTTGGTAATATCATCAGATTCTCTATTTAAATGAAAAGAAAACTACTATGAAAAGTCCAAAATCTTTGAGTCAGCATATAAAAAGGACAATCTAAACTGCTGCTTTACAAGGTATAATGACACTCAAGTGACTTTTGTTTACCAAAATATGAAGTGAGATACTGCTGCTGGTATTTTAATCTTATCTGATTGTATTTCCTTTCATTAACATGTTATAATGATGTAATATAGATAGTCATCTTCTAAATGTTAATCAATTTAGGACTTGCACAACAGATAAAATTCTGACTCAGTAGAGAACTTTATACCAGCAAAGAATGGACATTAAAGAGACTCAGTCACCTGCTTAAAGTTAACATATCTTTGAGGAATATTTATGAAATATGATGTCCATTTAGAAGTGGTGGCATATTTGAGTGATATGCTTAACACAGATATAATGTCTACCATCTGTGTCTTAGACCTGTTCCTTAAATAATGTTCTGTTTGACCATGTGTCACAGAGGCACCCCAAGGTTAGTTTAAGGGACAGCAGGGTCCAAACCAACTTTTATCAAACCAGTGAGAAACAGGGTTTTAGCACTTCAAACGTGACTTGAATACAGGTTCGGATATCAGTTGAGGAAAATTATTAATGGACAGCAACTAATACAACAGGAGCTCTACAGTGTGCATGCAAGTGGCTTCACCAAAACAATACTGGAGCCGTCCCTGAGTCCGGGAAGAGTACGTACTTGCCTGAACACAGTGTGGGATTATTTTAAAGAGATACATGTACTCATATTGAATACAGAAAGTGTACACTCATGATTCTGTGAAGGTAGATTTATAATACACTCGCAATCCTGCAAGGGGAAGTACACGTGCAAATGTGCACGGAATATTACACGTGCTTATGTGGATGCACAGGAAGAAAATACACTCGCGAGTGTACGAGGAAATAACTTATACACGTGCTAGTATTGAGCACGGAAAGTACTCGGACAAATGTGCACGGAAAGTATAAATACACTTGCAAATGTGCACAGAAAGTAGATACACTTGCAGTCCTGCAAGGAAATAATTTTACTCACACACATGCCGGCAAGGCAAGTGGAGTCTCCGTCCCGGGGAGGGGCCGAGGTGGTGGCTCCGATGGCAGTGGCTAAGCTTGTAACTCCAAGAGATCGCGCATAAGGGGCAGAGTCTTAACAAGAATCCTGTTTTTTTATAGCCTGATCAGATCCAACTGGCATTCCAAAAGCTTCTCTGCACCCCCACACTGGCTGTGGGGTGTCCCTGAAGCTTCCAAACATCCCTCACACTGGTCACAGGTACCCAGCAGCTCCCTGGTGCCTTGGCACTCCCTTCTCCTTTCTCTTAACTGTCCTGGCCAGGGGGTCTGGGGCCAAACAAAAGAAACTGTTTGCCCCAAACAGCAGAGAGAGAGGAAGATGTGTCTACTCCTTCCATATTGAAGGAGGGAGGGGGAGAGAGGGGGGTTTGCATTCTGTCACATCCTGTACTGGCAACAGGTCAAATGGTAATTAGTATAAATTTTAATATAAGGCATCAGGTGGTCAAAGTTTCTGTGTCCTATATACATTCATCAAGTACACTCACTCCATGATGTGTAAAGCCAGCTCAGAACCTCTACTGTATCTTCCAAATATAAATACATATTTCATTGTAATTTCATGATATATTGGACTTGGTGATGATGCAATTGCAGCCTTTTTGTTCATTCCAAATCTATTCCACGGTTTTGTAACACTTTGACTGCTTGTTCAACCACAATATAAACCACAGAAGTTAATGAATGAAAGGATCTCTTCAAAATGGCAGAGGAACATGGGAATCACATCCAATATATACAATAAAGTACAAAATTTTGAATGCACTTCTTCATAAACAAAAAAAAAAAAAAAACCACCTTTCATAAAACTGAGTTTGGTCTCTGAAAAGAATTATTCATTCTCATTGATTTGTAGTCATAGGACTGTAAAGCTGTTAACTGGAAATATTAATTTTAGTCTGATATGAGAAAGAAAAATAGAAAAAATTAGACCTTACCAAATGGACATAGAAAGTGGGAACTTACTCTGTCACTACCTTTAATGGAACTTTTGAAAGCCAAAGTACTCTGATTTCAAACACCCCCATTTCTAATTAGCTGATCACAGGGAAAAATGTGTATTACAAATATATAAATCTCAGTAGCTGTTTCTGACTGACAAGGTATTTGTAAGAAAAAATCAAAGTAAATAGGTTTAATTATTATGCAAAGTGCACAAGTATTTAAGGATTTTATTTACTGTCACAGGCCACCATTAAGTACATAGATTATGTTGGTCTTTTTTTCTCTCCTGCTCTTGACATATAAAGAGAAGGAGGAAGAAGAGAGAGAAAGAAAGAAAACTATTTTATTAGAGAAACTGATTCCAAAATGCACCTTGTCTTGAATAAATTATACTAGTAAATCAGAGAGTGAATTTTTGAGGAGGTTCATGTATGAGTGAGAGAATTTACTACATGATTTTGTGGAAAATTAATCAGAATGGTTTAGGGAAGGGATCTTATAGTTCACCTAGTCCCAAAACCCCTGCTATGACAGATATACCTTCCATCAGATCAGGTTGCTCAAAACCTCATCCAGTGTGACCATGAACACAATCTTGGAAGAGACATGCATAGCTACTCTAGGCAACCCCTTTCTGTGTCTTGCTCCCCTCAGAGTACAGAATTTCTTCCTAATATCTAATCTAAATCTAATCTAATCTAAATCTACCCTGTTTCGGCTTAAAACTGTTGCCCTTTGTACAATTGCTACAATCCCTGTGAAAGAGTCCCTCCCCATCTTTCCTGTAGATCCATTTATGTACTGGACGGTTGCTATAAGGTGTCCCCAGAACCTTCTCTTCTCCAGACGGAACATTTCTAATTCTCTCAGACTTTCTTCACAGGACAATTGTTCCAATCCTTTGGTCATTTTTGTGGCACTCCTCTTTCTTGTACCTGGTACCCAGATTTGTACTAACAAACAAATAAGGACTGGTTCAGAATGTGAAGCCTTGAGGCATCCTTGGCTGCAGTGACCATGAGACGGTGGAATTCAGGATCCTGCATGGAGGAAGCAGGACAGTAATTAGGATTATGATCCTGGACTTCAAGACACCTAACTTTTGCCTCTTCAAGGTCCTACTTGGAGTAATCGCATGTATTAGGGCTCTAGAACGTAGGAGGGCACAAGAGAAATGGTCAATATTCAAGCATTGCTTCCTCCCAGCTCAAGATCGGTGTATCCCTGTGATCAAGAAATAAAAACAAGCAGGAGACCTGCATGGATAAGTAAGGACCTTCTGACAAAACCCAAATGGAAGAAGGTAGTTAATGGAATGTGAAAAAAGGAACCGGTCACTTAAGAAGAGTATAGGAACATGTTAGAGTACGTGTGACAAAATAAGGGGCAATGGACAAAGAATGAATTGTAGGAGGTTCCATCTGAATATGAGGAGAAACTTCTTTACTTTGAGTGTGACAGAGCACTAGAACAGGCTGCCCAGAGAGGCTGTGAATTCTCCTTCTCTGGAGACATTCAAAACATGCCTCGATGTATTCCTGTGTAATCTGCTCTAGGTGAACCTGCTTTAGCAGGTGGTTTGGACTGGATGATCTGTTGGGGTCCCTTCCAACACCAACCATTATGTGATTCTGTGATTTTGTGATTCTGTGACCCCATAGATGAACACAGTACTGCAGGTGGGATCTCACAAGAGAAGTGGAGCGAGTGTTAATTACCTTCCTTTTTTAGATGTGATAATTACCTCCCCGTTTTTAGATGTGTTTAGATGTTACAAGGCCTAATTGACTTAGAAATAGATTTTGTAATTTTTTTTTTTTTCAGAATGGAAATGAGTAAGAGGTAGATGCTAGGCTTTGGTTTCACAATATTCAGCCAGAACTGCTCTCAACACCCTTCCGAACCCTCAGCCGTAACTGCTACTGACTACTTTATGAAGAAAATTCCATGCTTCAACAAATAAACAAATATCTGAAATCTCCATCCTGAAATTTTTATTCATCCAAGGCACCCTTATAAAGCACCACTGAAAACTGAAACTTATTTAAATAATGATGCAGGAACTTATGTTAGTGATGAGTTGTTTAGCATTTCATAGCATTAAAGGTGAAAACAGATTTTCAAAATTATTATCCTTATGGTATATGGCACTTAAGAAAAAGTGACTCCTAGGTTAATAACTGTGCTTGTGTATGCACAAAAACAGATTATTGAAGACTGAACCCTGAAGAAAGATACAAAGAAGGAAGAAGTCTTTATGCAAGAATATGAAGCATATAAAACCACGATTTCCCTCCTACATGACTTTTTCAGGCTTATATAAGAGCAAAAGCTCTGCTTGTGACTCTTAATTGGACATACGTAGTGATTACTAATTCAGGTCTCATTCAAGCGTGCTGTTAGGTTAGTGATTATATGACTGTTAAAGTGGGCCAGCTGAAGGGATGTTAACTAAATCCTGCCTAAGCAGTTCTAAGCAGTAATTCATTTAAGTTTTGGCATTTGTTACTTTTTTAAAATTTTTTCCTGACCTCTTCTATTGGTTGGGTACTTAGTACATTATAATGGTGTATATAGGATAATATGCTTTTCTGTAAATGATACTAAACCCAAGAAGACTTGTAGAAAACAAACAAACAAACCCCAACCAGAACAAACAAAATAAATACAAGCAAAATAAACATTTAACTGTTTAGCTTTTGTTGTTTTTCCTCAGTAATAATATTCTGGACACAACAATATTTAGCTACTGGCAATTTTTTTAGGAGTGAAAGCCAGCTATTTAATCTTTGGAAGTCATTGCCTGGTCTCTCCTTACTAAACTGAAGGAAATCAAACATTTTTCTGTGGAATGTGCGGCATCAGAGAATATGTCACTGTAGACTCAGAGACTATACTCATTGTTAAAGAAAGTTTCTGGAATAATGTCCATATACATGAACCCTTAGCTCTATTGCAATAGGTGAGAGAGGTTATAATCCAAGCTTGGCCCACTAAAGCAGGACTTTGAGGAGATAGGGATGCCCAAAACAGCAGTTATTCAAACTTTTCCTTTCATCTCCTGCCTAAATCCAAAGTTATTCAAACTCATCACTCTCAAGGCAGTCAGAGTTCTGCTCACAGCTACCCCTCTGAGTGCTTTAGTACCTTGTTAATATTTTGTCCTCTTTGGTGTCAGGGTACTTGGCAAAGTAACTCCAAATCCATTTGAGGAGCGGAGTTGTTGTTCTGGAAACTCCTGAAGAGCACTGGAAAGGTCAGGTTACATTTAATGTATAGCACCAGCTTTCATGTATTGGAAATACTGCATTTTACCTCAAGGTACCCCAAAGATGGTTTAGTAGATAGGGTGCTTGGGGAGGCTGACAAAGAGGATCTGAGCTACTTAAGGTAGAGAAGGCAATTGCGTAGTGAACTAGAGTGTAGTACTACAAAGAAGGAGAGGGAGGCAAAAGGAGGAAGCTTTGTAACTAAAAAAAAAACAACCAACCAAACATCAACAACAACAACAAAACAAAACCAAAAAACCACACAAAACACACACACCAAAAAAAAAAAAAAAAACCAAACAAAAAAACAACCCAGGATACTCATGACTCCTAAATTAAGACTCTGAAGGGAACAAAGTTTCAGAGACATTTATTATTGGCTGCCTTATCTAATATTCTCTAAGATGTGTTTTATCATATTCTGAGATTCCTCATTTCCCTAGTGCTCAGATGATCCCTGTAACCAGGGTTACAGGATCATTCAGAGGATCAGAAATTATTTTTCTAATGCCAAGACTCTAAAAGCAGGTTTTGTTGCATCTAACAGAGCAGTTTTTATATTTTCTTCTTGATCTACTTTTATTCCAATTTTAACCACTTGCATGAGTTTTGTAGAAATAAGTGTGATTAAAGCACATACTTAAATGGTTTGTTGAACAAAGTATGTCCTAATTGATGCATATGTTTAAACGTTATTTATGAATTCTAAAAATAGGTAACCCTAAAGTGCCATGATGGAAGGAATAATGGTTCACAAGTGGCTAGGAAAAATAATAAAACCAAACATCTTCACAGAACTGCTGATTCTTTTTTTTTTTCTGAAAAACAATCCTTTTTCTGCAGTTAAATAACCTGCAACATTTAGCAATAGGTTTTATTAAATACCATATTTATTCCCTGAAAATAAACTCCAAACTTCATCCTTTTTACCCATGTATCGCCAAAATATCAGAATTATCAAATTACCAAGAGATATTTACACATATGCAGCATTTTCCATTTTTATTTATATATTAACAAAATATAAAAGAAAAAAAAAGCGTGAAATGGCACTATACTATGATAGAAAAATATTTTGTTTTGTATATACGTATAATGATTTCTGTAATCTAATAGATAGTAGGGTGGTCTTCATTTATTAGTGAAAGTAGAAAAAGTGCTGTGACAGCAATATTCTCAGTAATTTCTAACATCCAGAACAACAGTTGAGGAAAAAGGTATTTACTTTGTGGCTGCTGGAAAATGTATGTTTCAAAGCATAATCATAGACTCACAGAATGGTTTGGGTTGGAAAGAACCTTCAAAGATCATTTATTCCAACTCCTTTGTCATGGGTAGAGACAAGATCAGGTCCCTCAAAGGCTCATTCAACCTGACTTTGAATACTATGAATGATGGGCATTCACAGCTTCTGTGGGCAACCTGTTCACATGTCTCTCCACCCAGAAAATACAGAATTTCTTCCTTATATTCCATCTAAATTGACCTTCTTTTAGTTAAAAACCATTGCTCCTTATCATCTCACGACAGACCTTAGTAAAAAGTCTTTGTCTTTCTTACAAGTCTCCTCTATATTTTGAAAGTCTGTAATAAGATGCCCCCTGAACTTTCTCTCTCCAGGTTGAACAACTTCAACTCTCTCAGACTTTCTCCACAGGACAGCTGTTCCAGTCCTCTGATTATTCTTGCGGCCCTTCTCTGAACCTATGTCTAACTGGTACATGTTTTTCTTCTAGCGGGGATCCCACAGATGAACACAAAACTCCAGGTGGGATCTCACAAGAGAAGTGTAGAGAGTCATAATTACCTCCCTCAACCTGTTGACCATGCTTCTTTTGATGCAGTCCAGGATACAGTTGGCTTTCCAGGCTGTGAGCACACATTATTGGCTCATATTCAGTTTTCCATTCATCAGTACATCCAAGTCCGCCTCTGTAGGGCTGGTCTCAATCCACTCACTGGACAGTCTGTATCTCTGTTTGAGATTGTGCCAGCCTTGCAGTTGGCCTTGTTGAACTTCATGAGGTTCACTTAGGACCAACTTTCTAGTCTGTCAAAATCCTTCTGGATGTTATCCCTTCCCTCTAGAGTAACAACCACACCACTAGGGTTGGTGTCACCTGCAAACCTGCTGGCTTTCTGGGCTGCAAGCACATGTTGTTGGCTCATATTCAGTTTTTCATTCACCAAGACCTCAAAGTCCTTATACGTACGGTTTCTCTCAATCAATTCATCCTCCACTCAATGTTGATACTACGGATTGCCCTCATCTGGGTGCAGGACCTTGCACTTGGCCTGTTGAACTTCTTGAGGTTCACATGGGGTCACTCTCCAAGCCTTTCAAAGTCTCTTTGAATGGTATCCCATCCTTCAGGCATATTATTTTTGGAGATTTTGTCTCTAAAATTTTTGGCAGTGACCATTTTAGTAGAGAAAATAGAAACACAGGTGAACTGGTGAACGTTTGTTATAAATTTCTGGAAATGTTTTCTCTTTACATGAAGAATCAACAACCAAAATATCTGAGCCAGATAAACAATATGCAGAAGTAACTCGGTTTTCTCTCTCCTCTCTTTTGTTTTTATTCCCCCATTGCATGACAGATGCCTTAAACACTCGTAAGTGTGAAAGCAAGATGTGTACACGTGCATGGATAGCTTCACTGAAACATGAGAACTTTTATAGCAAAACATTTAGATAGGAAAAAGTAGTGTTTTCCCATGGCAGATGTAAAGTGTTTGGCTTTCTATTGGTTTTTAAATTGGCACAAAGGTTCAATAATGTTGTTTTACAAAACAAAGAGATTTTACCAACCTTAATCATTGTAGAATATTTTATCCAAACCTTAACATACTGTGAAATTGCAACCATTAGTTTTACTCCTAGGAAGATCACATCCTTTACTCTTATATGATCAATTAAGAATAGGAAAGCTCTTCCTAGTTATGTCTTTAATTTAAAAAGCATAGGTTTAGATTATTGACCAAAACCAGTTGCGCTGGCTCTTTGTTAAAGGAAAATATGGTATGTATTCATTTTGACAGTGACATTCATGGAAAGGACAGGTTTTATTAATTCATATTTCTATGGAGGTTAAAAAAACCTTGCTCTGTCTGCGAGTTACAGAGTTAATAATTTTGTTTGTTTGTTTGTTTCTGAGAAGAAAGTGTGCTGCCAAACTATAATGTAACTTCTCAGATCATGATATTAAATTCCAGAAACTTTACAGTAAATTGATAAAACATCAGTTTTTAAGATGAGCCAACAGGATTTGGTTAAAAGAAATATTGTTAAAAGAATATAAAGAATATAAAGAATATTGTTAAAAGAATATAAAGATGTACACATACCTGGAGCTGCGATCAGTTCTATATATCATCATTCATTTAACAGGAGCACTATGTCTGACACAGAAATATTGTTTTCATAGTAGCAATGTAAAAACAGCTGTAGAGGTTTATAATTTCCATAGAGTACTGCTGTAACTGTAACTATTAGTAAAATTGCTGTAGAAAGACAGTTTTAAAATTAATTGGTGTTGAGGTTAGCTTTCATAAATTTGATAAATGAATCATTATCATGTCTGATTTATGGATTTTGGGTGGGATTTACATGGGAATAAGGAAATCAGAGCTGGAATGAAGGTGGTATATACAGAACTGGATAAAATACTGAAAAAGAGCTAAAAAAGAGCAGGTGAAGGGATAGGAGTAAAACTGGAATGTGAAAACACAATTCTAAATATATATTGTATCAGACACTCTGTTCGCTGGATCAAGGCAGACTACAGTTGACTGGAGATCAAATAAATTCTAAGGAAAGTGCAGTAGCAGAAATAATTTAAAAGACTTAAGCAAACTCTCCATGAGCAAAATTAGTGACAGTAATTTTACTGTGAATTACTGTGAATAAAACTACTGACAGTCTATTTGATAAAAGTGTTAACAAAGGGAAATTTCATACACGTTAGCTTGAATTTCGTTTGCTGAAAGTACTACAGATTTTGTTTGTCATTTGTTGCAGTTACTAGCCGTTATTAATCAACTTGATTCATGTCAGAAAAATTAATATGCTAAATAGAACATATTTCTTTAATTTTAAAAAAGCCCAACACATTCATAAGTGAACTGAAGGACTTTGAGTATGCCTTTAGGATCCACTTACAAATTAAAGCAGCCTTTGAAGAGTATTAGCAATTTGAAGAAAATTAGAATGGGAGGTCTAGTAATCTGTAGTTTGGAATTGATAGTCTTAGTTTCCCTACTTACTTTTTCAAGCACAATTATACAAAACATGAAAGAATGACATTTATCTCAGTTTTAATTGCAAATTGGCAAGAAAAAAAATGAAAACTAATAAGGCAAAATAGAAAAAAATAATTCACATTTATAATTCAGTAAAATTCCTCCACTTATATTTTGGGAAGGAAAGAAGAACATTGCTGAAAACAAGGACAGTGCAGCACTTTATGTAGAAATTTAATATACTTATTTTTAGAACCTGGATATGCAAATAAACAAAGCACAAAGCCCCATCTGCCTACACAAGAAAATAACATGAAGTTTCTATTTCTCAGCATTAATCACAAGAGAATGAACTTGATTTAGATAGCAAAATACTTGACAAAGTGAGCCAAAGAGAGACATGTGGAGAAAAAAATAAATAAATTCAATTTATTTCAGATAATACAGAGAAGTAAAATCCAGAAATGATTGAAGAATTTCAGAAAACTTTATTTCATTAAAGTGACAGTTCACAGAAATCGTAAATATTTATGACTGGAACTTTTACAATGAATAAATTTTTTTAAAAAGTTATTGGCAGACCAATGGAGAGTTTGTTCGTGAGTCAATTTTTCATTTTTTATTCTGTTAAACTAAAACTTACTTGAAAAAATAAAACAAGAAAAATATATTTTGTAAATTTTGAAAATTAATATCTTTACAAAGCTTTTCTTTTATAAGCACCTAACTCAATGGCCTAAGTAGTTCCTGTCATATGGCCTCTGACTGCAGCCTCAACTCCCCAGGCCTTCAAGGAGCTACAGCCCCTTTCTCACTGGCCTGCCCTGCAGCCACACCACTGCAGGGGCTCAGGTCCATGTCTTCTGTCAGCTTATAGAAATTTGATTTTTTCTGGATCCACTCCAAATGATGGGTTATCTGACGTCAGAAACAAAGAATAAATCAAAACAACCAAGAATTTACGACCCCTGATGAAAGTTGTGGTACTAATCTTCCAGTAATCCTTAGCTTCTACTGAAAACTGTGAGGATCTCTTATGGAAGTCTTTCAGAAAGAGAGGTCAGTACAAAAGAGCTGGGCATTTGTTGAGAAAACTATGGCAAGAAATGGTGTATGTTCAAGTCTTCTGAGAAGTGGTTGAGGGAGATGGGGCTGTTTAGCCTAGAGAAAAGGAGCTGAAGGGAAACCTTATTTCTGTCTACAACTACCTGAACGTAGCGCATGATAGGACAAGAGAAAATGGCCTCTAGTTGTGCCAGGGGAGGTTTAGATTGGATAGCAAGAAAAATTCTTAATGGAAAGGGTTGTCAGTCATTGTAACAGGCTGCCCAGGAAAGTGGCAGAGTCACCATCTCTGGAGGTGTTTAAAAGGCATGTACAAAAGGTTTTTAGGGACACGATTTAGTGCTAGAGTTAGGTTATGCTTGGACTTGATTATCCAGAGTGACTCTTCCAACTAAAATGATTCTATGATTTTATTTCTTAAAAAAAAAAAAAAAAGTATTATTATCTGGCTGTTCATCTTTTCCAAAATAAATGAGAAAATGTGTATTTTATCATACATAAATCACTAATGAATAACGTGATTTTGTCTCCAGCTTATGATGATTACTGAAGGACTTATACAACTGTTATGTTGTTAAAAAAAATCAGTGGTGGAAGAAAACCACAGGAGGATATAAATAGGTATATAGACATTTCTGAAAACTAATCAATTATCAAGTCTCCAAAACTACTAAATTTTCCATTTCACTGGATTATAATAATAATTTCTAATTATAGTTCAATGTTATTACATAGGTTAATCTCAGGAATAAATATATATATTTAATGGCACTTATTAGTGGAACATTTGAATTCAAAGTATTTCATTGAGAAAAAAAAAAGAGACTACATATGTGTCCAATATAAAAAGCACAATATATGCTTTAAAGAAAGTGAAAGATAGCAGTAACTTTACTAAAAGTAAAATATTTCTAGATTTGTTATTTTGCTAAAGCTTCATTTCTCTCTTTGTTTAGGCAAAATATCTGTATTTCGCCTTCTCCACACAAGACAATAACAATGTGTTATTCAAGTTATGAAGCTGTCATACTAAGTACTTGTGTTTATGAAACACCGTACATATTTATAGCTGTTTATGACTGTTTTGTGTTATTTCCCTTTGCCAGTCTCAGATCCTTCCCGGAAATAAAGCTTGGGGACACAGTTTTGATGAATGATGGAATCTTGATGCTGTAGTCCATTTGATGGCAACAAAGATTAAAGGAGTGACTTTATCTCCCAGATTCTGATGCTAATTTTCATAAAAGTCACCTTATTTATGAGAAATTATAGTTGACTTTTTAAGTAACTGTGTAAATAGGAGATAATTGTCATGTTTTGTGCTTTGGCTTGATTTAGTTTATTACTTCAGAGGAACAACTTACCACGTCTGGTATATTTATAGTTTTACCCTTATGTCATCAATCTTATGCAGCCTTTTGCATTTCCTTCTATCTATACACACATACACTTGGAATCCGGTGAAGACACATGTAACCATTCACTCCAGAGCACATCTGTGGTAACTGTCACTTTAATTCCTTCTTGAGAGACATCTATTTCTTGAAGAAAAGAAGTAGTAATTAATACATCATGACTCTTTTAATGTTATCAGTACAAGTGTAGTTCTTCTGAAAAATAATTAGGTACTGCTTTGCTTTTCCTATCAAATTTGTCTGTTTTTCCTAGTTGTTTTTTATATTATCTTGCCGTTAGAGGCATTTGCTGTGTAGTAGTTTAGGTAGTGTTATATAGCCATTGACATTCCAGAGATTTTCTCAATCATGTAGATCAGATGTGCCTTATTGGATTAAGTTAAATTCATTCTCTGCCAATACACACAAGTTCCTTGATTACATCCTAGTGAAACCTATCAACTCCTATAAAATATCCAGGTTCTCAATATCGTAAGGTGAAAAATGGAAAGGTGACAAAATTTCACGGTGACCTGGATTACATTGTATATTAAAAAAGCAGCATTTTATATTAAGAAATACAAGTGTGACTAAATACTCTTCTCCTGGTCTTCTAAAAGAGTTATTTGGGAAACATTGTTTTCCTGAGCATATTATTACTGACTGCAGTGCACCAGCCACTTTCCTATCATTTCATACAATTGTTTAAGGATAACCCTACCAATCTGATTTTGTTCTCTGGGTCTCAGGCATGCTGACATATATGTAGTCTCTATATTTGTTGTTTTTTTATATTTTCTTACTGCTTCTTCTCATTCCCTACACAACCTATCACAATCTTGTTAAGATTATTTCTTACAGAAAGACTCCACTACCCTCATTTTCCTGTTTGACCCATTTCTATTTCTGTTATGTTTTATTATTTTTTAACTATGACGTGATCAGAACTGAACCCTATGTTAAAAAAAAAAAAATCAAACAAACAAAATACCAAAGAAAAACCCACCACATTTAGAAGACTAGTTGATTAAATTTTCAGGAGCCATGCTGCATTTCAAGGTAAATATATAGCTGTTCATAACCCCTCATTATCAGATGTGAATTTTTATGAACACAAGTTAAAACACTTCTGAAGATTTACCTGTCATGACTATTATAATGCCTCACGGCATTAGCAGTATAACTCACATTAATATTAATGTTATTAATATTGTGCTGCAAATATTTCTCTATTCAGACTTTTCTACATTTGTAAAAGTACATTGTATCAGAATCATAGGATAATAGAATCATAGAATAACTTAAGCTGGAAGGGACCCATAAGAGTTGTCAAGTCAAACTCCCTTCTTTTTGCAGGACGACATAAACAGGTCTTTGTGACGCACTTTTAACTCTGACAGGCTTGGTGCTGTGACCACTTCCTTGGGGAGCCTGTTCCAGTGTGTGACCACGCTCTCAGTGACGAATCTTTTCCTAATGTTCAATTTGAAGTTCCCTTGATGCAGTTTCATTTGATTTCCTTGTATCCTATTACTGGTCACCAAAGAGAGGAAAGTAGCATCTCCTCTTCCTGTGTGTCCCTTGAGGAAGTTGTAGGCTGAGATAAGATCACCCCTCAGCCTTCTCTCTTCAAGATGAACAAACCAAGTCACTTCAGCCATTCCTTGCAAGTCTTGCCCTCAAGGCCATTCACCATCTTGGTCACACTCCTCTGGACAGTCTAATAGTCTGGTGTCCTTATAATGAGGTACCTTAAACTGCATACAGTACTTGAGGTGGTGCTGCACCAGTGCAGCGTAGAGAGGGAAAATCACCATCCTTTACCACCTAGCTATGGTGTGCTTGATGCACCCCAGGACATGATTAGCTTCTTTTGGCTGTCAGGGCACATTGTTGACTCATTTCCAACCTGCCATCAACCCTTACTCCCATATCTCTTTCCATGTGACTGCTCTCCAGACTCTCATTCTCCATTTGGTATATATAACCAGAATTACACTATCGCATTGGAGAGTCTGGCACTTGTTCTTGTTAAATTTAATATGGTTGGCATTTGCCCATCTCCCTAGTCTATCCAGATCTCTCTGAAAGGTTATTCTACCCTAGAGGGAGTCCACAGCTCCTCCTAGTTTAGTATCATCGGCAAATTTACTTAATCTACATTCAGTTCTGAGAATAGATAAATTATGAAACCATTAAAGAACACTGGTCCCAAAATTGAGCCTTGGGAAACTCAATGGTGGCTGGCCATCAGCCTCATGCAACCCCATTTCACAGAATCATAAAATAGTTTGGGTTGGAAGAGACATTTAAAAGTCATCTAGTCCAACTCAAACTGCAATAAGCAGGGACATCTTCAAGTAGGTCAAGCTGCTCAGACCCCTATTGTTTCTTTTCCCTAGGTTTCCCAATGGAGACACTCGGGCACAGATTATAGAAATTCATATTAAATAACTGACTTATTTGCAAGGCACAGTGTACAGCAGCTCAAGCTCGGTGCCTCCAGTAGGGGACTTCAAATAAAGAAGTTCTTACGCTTCCTACCCCTTGAATGTCAGTTCAGGCCAATTGTAAAATTAGAGTCTGGGGTCTCCCTGTTCCTCATTGGATCACTTCATTTTCATTAGGAGTGTCATTTTTGATCTCAGTGGGTATCTGTTTGTCTTCTTTTATGACCAGACTAGATATCAGTAAAAATCCTGATATACAGGTGCTATACCTACAACTGGGGAAAAAAAAGGTACTTGGCAAAAACCAAAACATTCTTCTGTTTGTCTTCTTTCAGACATTTCATTCTGTTCTTTTTCTTATCTCTAGGGCTGTAGCTCCTTTATCCTCTGGCTTAAACAGTCCCTAGGGCCTTTGAGGTAGAAAGTAAAAAGCTCACATCTTGCAGTCTAAGCAAATTTACTAATGCTAGGAAAATTCTATATAAGCAGTTTCTAAACAAGATCTATAAGAAGAAGTATATAAAATAAGTTCTTTATGTAGGTGACTTCCCATTGACATTACGTGAAGTTTTGATGTGATGAGTCTCCTACACAATAACATTGCTTATCAAGGCTGCCTGGGACATCAAGGAAACTTTACCAAAATATATTTTCTTTCAAGCACATAGTTCACATCTCCTCCCCAGACACTGTCTAGCTGGATATTATCAAACTATGCAAAATTTGACAGCACCTTGCATGCGCCTGTGAGTTATGAGTTAACTTGCAGTATATTAAAAAAGTAATGATAACGAAGTACATCAGTAGTATCCAGAAAATCAGTGTCAGTTTAAAAGGAAAAACATCAAAATTTCAGGGCACTACTGTTATTATTGATTATTTAAATACTGCTGTGAACATAAATAACACTACGTAGTAAGAGAAAAGATTTTATTTAACTTGAAATCTACTCTGTGAAGAAAGTTAGGATCAAGTCCAATTCTTTCTAATAACTGACACAGATTATGTCATTTGATACTGTTGAATAGTTTTTTGGCATCTATTGAAGAGACCCTAACTGGAGGCTTTAGCTTTTTGGATTGATGTATTAAGCATTAGTATGCATTACTAATTGTAAATATGACTTTCTAAAATCCACTGATACCTAGGAAAGATTTCTCCATGACAAGGAATGATTTTGTAGTGATCATTAAGATTAGTTTCCAGCTCTTGCATACATCTGTTTCAGGGTTTTACTCAAGCTTGTTATCACTATTCATTTCTGAAATCAGTTGTCCTATGTAGAAGTCCTTGCCAAAGCTGCTGCTGTAGTTGAGATCTCACATTGTCTGAAAAGTAAAATACTAGGGAATAGGCATTTCTCTCTCTATTTTTTTTTAATTAATACCTCCCTTGATTGTTCTTTTAGTTTCTAGCAAGAAGATTTATCTTTTCTTTGTTTCAGTAATGGTAATTATTCAATAACAAAGTACTGAAGAATAATTTGGTTCGAAGCTTTCTATATAGAATTGATTCAGATACAGAACAGATCATTCAAATCCCCAAAACTGAGAAGGATGTGACACTTGTCTTGAAAAGCTGACGTGGTACTCCAGAATTGAAGTAACATAGCTTTATAAAACTTACCCAAGTGAGATGACACTGGGTCTTTTGGTAGAAAACACTGGAGTTCAGAAGGATTTCTCAGTGTTTTTTTGTTCTTTCAGTGAATTGTTAACATATTTATTACAATTTTGTTTTGACCTCTTGTGTCATTAGTAATTCCATTAATTGGTGGTTATTTAATTTGTCTTTCAGTTTTGACAAATTTAATATAAAAACCCATTTCACTCTTACTGATGCTGATACTAATTGGAAGTAACTTAGCTGGTATGACCAGAATTATCCTAATGTACATGTCAGGATACTGTGCATGTCCACTGAGTAAAACCTCTTGGGAATAATTTTGTCAACTAACATAATGAAGAAAATTAAAAATTTAACAAGATTAGTTACAACTAGTAGTAAGTACCTTTTCAGGAGCTAGAATTTTTGTATGTTTTCAGAACTACTAGTATTTTGATATATTTTTGTTTGGTTGGTTGGTTTTCCCTAATAACTATTCTTTGAAATGCTGATCCTTTTAAATCACTTTCATATTGGTTCTTCTGAGGTGAGTGTGCTCAGACAGCTACGGAAGTCTTTATTCCTTAAACAGATTTTAAAGGACATATCTAATAATTTAACTTCAATAATCCTACAAAGTATGTTAAAATGCAATAAGTGGGCATGTCAACATGAAAAATATGACACATTTTATTCTTCTACGTATGAACAATGTTACACGACATTGCATTGTATGAAGTAATGCATGGAAGAATTAGTATATGACCAAAATAAAATAAATAAACCACAACACATTGGACAGAAAAAAAAAAAAGTTTGGAGACAGTTAAAAATGAAGTAATATGTAAAGAGATGTCCCAAATTATCTCCACCCTCTCTGCAGTGTAGTTAATTTGGTGAAGACCGAAAAAAAAGCCTTTGTGCACTTTGAACTTTTTTTCCTCATATTTCAAACACACCTGAATAAATCACTCCTCCTGAACAGGAACGATTAAATGGTTACCGTGTATCCTAATAGATCAGCTAGTGTGTGGATGTGAATTGCCTCTAGGCATCTTTGCTTTTTTCAGTGTGGTCTTACCATTTGGTAGATGAAAATGAGCATTAATATTTATATTTACAGCTGTGTTTGACCTTAATTGATTTCCCTGTACTTTGCAGACATCCTTGTACTTAGGATTAATGTCAGTTTTGATCAAATAACACCTGATGAAATATAAATCTCAAGAGAAGGAGATAGTAGGATATTACTCATATTAAATTTCTTCCGCATCTAGGTGAAAGAGAGAAGATGCACTATAAGTGGATCAAGATAGTATTACAAATACTCTGCAGCAAATTCAGGTCTCCTGGGGCAAATTGTTAGTGAAATGTATGGATTTTAATACTTGAGGATTTGTATAGCAATTAAGTGGAGGTGAAATTTGGGTTCATGGGGAGTGGTTAATATTTTGATCTAAGATGATCCAGTTTAGAGTCACCTTGTTAATATTCTTCTTTAAATTACATATCAAAGATTCTAGAACATTCTCTGACCTCATTCTGTATGATGTAGAAAAACGTGCGTAACAGTATTAACGTGAACATTATAGACTCAGTGGGAGGCTTAAGCTAGCCAGTCCTGATTCAAGGACCGCAAAACATTGTCTCAGTATGGTGCCCGTTTCTGTATGTGTCCTGGAAAGTCCACAGTGATGCCAAAATATTTTCATGTCTTTCTGAAACGTGATTTGAATTTGTGCTCTCAGGTGAATCTTGTCTTCCTTGTCAGACCGGGTCAATCCTACCCAGGTCTCTGAATGCAACCAAACAAGAAAGACAGCAAGAGTCATTAAATTTCCCAGTAAAATGGACAATCAGGGACTATCATGCCTTCTGATACAGCTTATAAGAACCCCAGTGTGGCTAATTACCAGGGTCATTTCCCAAACAGTGCTTGAGTTACCTGTGCCTGCTAGGGTCAGGTTGCTTCATGTGGGGACTCTCTGCATTCCCTCAACTGCAGTTTTAGCTGATAAAAAGTACTTTTTGGCTGTCAGATGAGTAAAAGGGAGTTACAGGAGAATGAAAATCAAGATTTAGATTAGTTTCAGGTAGTGATGAGGCGAACACACAAAATGAAAGACGGAAAGGGAATCTTATAATGCTGTGAACGAACACTGGGTCTGCCAGTATTATGAAAATAAAGTATTTTGAAGAGAATGATATTGCAAAGGGTGTTACAGCTGCTCCTAGCAGGGGTTAGTCCAGCATCACAAAGGAGATGTCTAGGAAGTTATCTGTTTCTGAACAGTTTTTTAAAGGGTGTGCTGTTATGAGGAAAAGTAACAATACTGTTAATAAGATAGTACTATTGGTAATATCAACCAAACCATTGTCCTCTGTCCAGGTCCCCATAACAGAAATTCCAAACTGCTGCTATACAGGTCCATAATACCAACACTTCAGGCAACATAGATCAGATAGCTGTGTTCACAGAGAGGGTAGGTGTACCACAATATGACTGCAAAGAAGGGGAAAGTTATGTGTCCCCTTTCCTTTCTTAATCCTGCTTAGATTCTTTATTTTATTTTATTTTATTTTATTTTATTTTATTTTATTTTATTTTATTTTATTTTATATTATTTTATTTTATTTTATTTTATTTTATTTTATTTTATTTTTTTTTTTTTTTTTTTTTTTTTACTTATTTTTATTTTTCCACGTAATGCAAAAATGTAGCAAGTGCTACACACTACAGAGCACTCATATGCTTCATATAAATGGGGAGGAAAGATGCAAAGGATTTCAGCCTTTTCTGTACACTGGATCATGCTGGAGGTTCTACACAGTGCTGCGCCTTGCCTCACATTTCTAGGGTATCAGAAATCCAGCTAGCAGTCTGGAGAGTGAAGGAGATTACAGTCAGTTTCTTTTAAATCTTCTTGGTCATGTTGGAACACATAAGGCATATGGTAGCGAAAGTAGCTCAGGAAAAAAACAAGAACAAAACACAAAACAAACAAAACCAACAGCTTGAGCAGATATTTCATTTCTAGCAAAAGCAAATGATTCTGCAGTCATAGATAATGTCCTTTGATTAGATATTCTTTCATTCAGATTCAGATGAAAGAGAAAAATTCTTCTGACCTTGAAAGTACTGCTTTCACTCAATAAAGGCAACAATGCCCCTTTCCAGATTCTCAAGCTTGAATGATTTTTTCAGTGCATTTTTAATAGCAGATTTTCAGCCTGGATGAGCTAGATCTTGTTTAGCGCAGTTATTTTTCTAATTATGTTCAACAGAAATCTTTGAGCATGGCCCACACAAGCTGCTTGTTGTTGGAATCACACTTCACTGCTGACTCTGTGCAAATCATTACAATGGTTCACACAAGCATCTGCTTGACTCGACAGCCACATGCTGGATGCGACACACCAGAAAGAAAATGCTGGGCCAGATTTCCTCCTGTGCTGAAATATGCTTGAGGCACTCTCTTCTGTGTCATAGAATCATAGAATTGTTTTGCTTGGAAAAGACCTTTAAGATCATCAACCCTAACTGTCAATCTAACACTGTCAAGGCCGCGTCTAAACCATTATCCCTGAGAACCTCATGTATACCTCCAGGGATGGTGACTCAGACACTTCCCTGCACAGCCAGTTTCAATGTCTGACAACCCTTTCACAGTAGTTTCTCCTAATAGTGAATCTAAAACTCCCCTAGGGGGAACTTGAGGCCATTTCATCTCATCCCATCGTTTGCTACTTGGGAAAACAGAATGATATCCTCCATGCTACAACCTTCTTCAGGTAGTTGTAGAAGCACTTAAGTCTCTCCTGAGCCTCCCTTTCTCTGGGTTAAACAGCCTCAGTTCCCACAGACTCTCCTTATAAGATTTGTGCTCCAGGGCTTTCACCAGATTTGTTGCTCTTCTCTGAACTTGCTCCAGAACCTCAATGTCTTCGTTGTAGTGAGGGGCCCATATCTGAACACAAAATTCACAGTGCAGCCTTATCAGCGCTGCGTACAACAGGACAATCACTTCTCCACTTCTGCTGGCCACGCTATTTCTTGTACAAGCCAACATGCTGTTGACGTTTTTGATCCCCTGGGCACACTGATGGCTCACATTCAGCCATCTGTTGACCAACACCTCAATGTGTTTTTCTGCCAGGTAGCTTTCCAGCCACTCATCCTCAAGTCTGTAGCACTGCCTGGAGTTGTTGTGACCCAAATGCAGGACCTGGCACTTGACCTTCTTGAACCGCATGCAACTGGCCTCAGTCTTTTTCTCTCTCCTGTAGAATTCCTAATGTTGGGGTTTTAATGCACAGTTTGTAGCAGTTGAGGCCTTCTGGTGTGCTGAAATTCACAGTTGGACAAGAAGAGAGATTCCAGGTTGTGCCTGCAATCTCCAGGATCTTTTCTGTAATAAACCATAGAATAATCCCAAGGATAACAAGGTTGTGGGTTGTTTTGTTCTGGTTTGGTTTGTTTTTTTTTTAAAGAAGTTAGTTATTTCCTACCTTATTACCCACATAATCCCTCATCCAGTACTAAGTTGAACTACACAGAAGTTGGAGAGGACTGTCATTCTCCCTTCCTGCATTGTCATATCTGCAATTAACCAACTCTGCTGGTCCCTTAGGATTCAGACATGTAGCCTTCTTCCTCTTTCCTTTGTTTTGAAGGAAGAGCATCCTAGTGCATTTTTCCCAGCTCCAAATTCACCTTAATCAAAGGAGCAGAAAAATTAGTACAAAAAATTTCAAATTTCTCTATGAAAGAAGCCCTGGATACAGGCCTATACATAAATATTACATTCACAGACTTTAGCACGAATGAAAAACATGCACCTAATCTCACTTTTAGTTACTTATTAATAGCAAATAGATTTGAAATTTCATGATTATCCAATTATAGTACTTTAGACTGAGCTTCAAATAAATGTTCTTTTGAAGGTCTGGAAAACATATATTTCATATCTGAGTTTGTCCAACTAAATAATTCCAGCTAAAAGTTCAGTAGACTTTTCTATGAGTAAAATGTACTCTGTTTAAGGTTCTCACCTGACAGCTGACATTTGCAATCAGCAGTTCCATGGAGTATTATCTCATTTCTTGGTGCTCAAACTTAGAGCTATGTCACTTGCCACATTCCATCAATGAAGAACTTCAAGGACAAGCTGACTTGGGAACATTCTTTTACTTGTTTTCTTAACTTTCACAGAGCTATAAAAAACTTACCTTATATATATATATATATATATATATTTTTTTTTTTTTTTTTTTTTTTAGCAAGTAGCTCACCCTGAATACAGAAAACCTTTCCAGGGCAAAATACTGTAAAAGGTAAACTTCCCAGTCTTTCTAAACAAAGAAAGAGTTGTTGATTATGTTTATGGTAAGCAGATCTCACTACATTGTTTTATTTACTGCTTAAAAGAACAAATCCTGTCTCTAATTGCTAACCTAAAGATACGTAAATCATTTGAGTTTTAGGTTCACTCATCTACAATGAGTGACTTGTAAAACACCTAATCAGAGACACTGACCTTGCAGCTTTAGACCTTTTGAAGCCCACACAATTAGTTGAATCTTGCTCTAACACATGTCTTGAGACTGTTGGATAAAGTGTCCTTTAGCTGAATTTTGCTTGTCATACATTAGAAGGACTATGTAATGCAATATGCAAGTGTGTAACCAATGGGTTCTTTAGGGTGTAAATGTAGTTAAAAGATTTTGTATATAATGGTTGTCACTTTTCTTTCTGGTGTCCTGGCTTTATTCCATCATCCAGGGTTGTGTAACTCTGTAATAAACAATATCTCATCTCTGTGCGCTACAATTTGACATTTTTTGCACACCAGGTGACTGAACCCTGGTTTTGGGAAACAACACTAGCAGAAATATTTCCCATGGTGGTACATCATGTCCTGCAAACAGAATTTCTTTATATTTATGAATTTCAAGGCCTTATGGTAGAAGAAATAAGTGTATTTTTACCTATAAGCTGGGGAAACCTACTGTCATCAAGTATCGCAATAAATGCTGGACAATTACATGCAAGGGGGATATCTTTTTTAGGTCTACAACTCTAGTAGATATTTTCAGACTCCTCTGGCTAGTGATGGGTTAATATCAGTTGTTGTCTGTGAAACTGCAAATATCTATTGCTGTTTATTACTTCAGACTTGATTGCCTACTGGTTCTTATCCACAGCTGAGGGACTAGTTCCACAGGGACACTCCTCTTGAAATTCCACTTCTGCAGATTGTCTCACATTTGCCATTATGAGATTAGGTTGTCTGATTACTTGGTTATAAAGTGTCCCTGCATTCAGTAATCACTAATTGCATATGATCCCAGAAGAAATCAACCTTTCAACCCTGAACTATCACCATCATGTACGAGAAAGTCATACAAGTTAAAAAGGTAGAACTAAATAAAAACAAAATAATGAGTAAATAAATAAATATAATAATAAAATAAGAATATGATCCCAAGTCATTTATGACAGTTACACAAACAGTATGTCCAAGAACCTTCAGACATAGGTGCATACTTGATAATAGAACAGTGAAAGACCTGTAGATCATCACTGCAATCTATTGGTGACTGCAGGAAGAACAGCATGTTACCTACCTTCTTAACTTTTGAGAACAAGACTGTTTTCCTCCCACAAATAACTTAAAGTGCTCAATTTGAACAAGCAAACTTGTAAGACTGACTGTTTTCACACAGGTGTTTGGATTCATAGTAGTCTCTTGTTTTCATGGGACTGTTAGGATGAGAATCAAGTCTGGTCTGTATTTCCAACTCAACTGATCATGAGTAGTCATGTCACAATCTCACTTGGGGATGAAGGTTTGTGGAAGACTCCTGGCCTTTCAAAATACTTTTCTAGTTTTTCCAACAACACTCAATTTCTCAGCTAAACCTACTGTCATTAGAAGAGAAATGGCATCAATAAGGTATGAGAGAAAAAACATAAAAAAGGGAATCTATTTTGTTCACAGTATCATCCTTCACGTAACTGGAATTTATGACTATTTCTGCATCATACTGCAAAAGCAGGTTTCATCCCTTCCCATGGTCCTTAAGTGAGTTTTCATTCTTTGTACAGTAACTTAGAAAATACCAATTTTAAAAAAATGCATCTATAATTTTATTTTCCTTTAATGGTCATTTCTATTAGGTCTATGTAGATTCTATAGGCATGACTTTCATCTGTCTGGGTAGCTCTTTAGGATTTTTCATGCTCAGTCAATTTTACGAGCGTATTTTCAAAATTAGATTAAGCTTCTTTTGAGTCAATATGTAGCTATTCTGTCATTATGTAGTTTTTCAGTCTGGTGGATCCTATATGTTTTTAGAGTATTTTCTTATCTAGTGGTTGTGATGGACATGACATGCACCTCGTTACGCCTTAAACAGCTTTTTTTTTGCAACTACTGGCAGGGAGGAAGAGATGAGTGCTGTGGAGATAAAACTTATATTTTCCTTGAGACCTACCTATTTTTTGCACAATGAAGGCATCAGTCTTTGAGATGAAGGCATTGACTGGTGTCTTTTTCTTGAGGCCTCATTAATTGGTCTTGAAGAAAGGTAGAGTCATTCAATGATCACTGACCAACTAGGGGACGTAACGAATCATCAGCTACCTCTAGAGGACCAAAAAACTCACTTCTGGGCACTTCTGGGACCACCAACCTATTTCTGGAACAATCTTCTTAATTAGCATGAGGAGGGATGAGAAGAAGGAGATGAGATGCCCTTCCTATCTCAGACACAAATGGACTTATGTATTAAAAAATTCTCGCTTGGGACACTGGAGTGAAGTTTCATTGCACCCACCACCAAGAGAGCTTCCTCCTTCCCTTCCTTCCTTCCTTCCTTCCTTCCTTCCTTCCTTCCTTCCTTCCTTCCTTCCTTCCCCCCTTCCTTCCTTCCTTCCCCCCTTCCTTCCCCCCTTCCTTCCCCCCTTCCTTCCCCCCTTCCTTCCCCCCTTCCTTCCTTCCTTCCTTCCTTCCTTCCTTCCTTCCTTCCTTCCTTCCTTCCTTCCCCCCTTCCTTCCTTTCCCCCTTCCTTCCTTCCCCCCTTCCTTCCTTCCCCCCTTCCCTCCTTCCCCCCTTCCTTCCTTCCTCCCTTCCTTCCTTTCCCCCTTCCTTCCTTCCCCCCTTCCTTCCTTCCCCCTTCCCTCCTTCCCCCCTTCCTTCCTTCCTCCCTTCCTTCCTTCCCCCTTCCTTCCTTCCTCCCTCCCTTCCTTCCTCCCTTCCTTCCTTCCTTCCTTCCTTCCTTCCTTCCTTCCTTCCTTCCTTCCTTCCTTCCTTCCTTCCTTCCTTCCTTCCTTCCTTCCTTCCTCCCTTCCTCCCTTCCTCCCTTCCTTCCCCCCTTCCTCCCTTCCTCTCTTCCTCTCTTTCTTGCTCTCTTCCTTCCTCTCTTCCTCTCTTCCTCTCTTTCTTGCTCTCTTCCTTCCTCTCTTCCTCTCTTCCTTCCTCTCTTCCTCTCTTCCTCTCTTCCTTCCTCTCTTCCTTCCTTCCTCTCTTCTCTCCTACCTCTCTTCCTTCCTTCCTCCCTTCCTCTCTTTCTCTCTCTCTTTCTCTCTTTCCTTCTAATTTTATTCTGGGCACGTAAGTGTAATATTGTTGTGAGTTTTGTTGCTAAAGTCTTGTTAGTTTATATTATATAGGTACAAACCTTGGCCAAGCCACTATTCTCTGTAATTTCACTGAGTTTTTAGTAAACTTGTGATTTAATTGAACCTCTTGAGTAATTGTTGTACTACGGGTTACTACAAAGAGTGTTCAAAAGTTAACTCTGTCCTCACCCTGCAGAGTGGGATAGGACAGTGGTTTCTCTCTGCTGAGCCTGATGTGCAACAGAGTAATGCTTCTAATATCAGTTCTTATGGCTTTTTAAGCTTCTCCATAGGTAATGTGATGAACATTTCAACTGCCTCCATTTCTGTGATTTGTACAGAAGCCCAAAATGATTCAGTGGTCTGCTCAGTGTTAGTTTCTGTATTTCTGCACGCTTTTAAGTTTTGTGATTATTTGGCATATGCGAAAGAAACACTCAGCATTTTCATACATGGTAAATATTTTCCCCTCTCCTTAATTGCTTTCATTCTGTGCCGTTCTCGTATCTTTATTGCTTTTACTTTCTGCCATGTTTATTACTTTTGCTTCTCTGTCTCCACACTTCATCTCAGGTCCCCTCTCTCATGTGCAGAAGAACCTAGTTTTGGAGGTCAGATGGTTCCCTTACATGGCAACTTGTTTGCCAACAGTGTACTGCAAGCTCTCTGAGGCTGGTTTTACTCTGTATTTTCATTAGCTGCCTGGAACCTTGTGTGTCCTTACTATTCTCATTGATTTTACTTGTGCCTGACTCTTCTCAGGTAATAGTTGGCACTTTTTATCTCCTTTTTAAGCTTGTTGTACTGATACTATTTGTGCTTATTCTATGTGTACTTACTTTGGTTATAGTTAATCTGTATCCATTACTTAACGCGTCTGTGTACTGGTTAAGATTTTTTTTCTTTTTTTTTCTGTCAAAACCCAGAGTTGGCAACAACATTAATTATAAAGTTTTTAACTTTAATTTGCTATTTTGGTGATTTATGCTTTAATTACAATTTATTCCTACACCAATTTTGAAGCTATTGTCTCAAAAAATCAAGATTTTCTCCAAATACATGAGTTTCAGTTTAAAGAAAACAATTATGTTATTTCACAATATGCCTTAAATACTTCCAGTTTGTTTCATAGAGACATTTACCTCACTAGATTTTACTGAAGTCAGGTAAAAAATAAAGATACTTTGTTACACATTCTGAAGTTGTATGTCTCTGCTTTACAATGGACATCCACAGAAAACTCTTTCCACGTGTCTCAGCTGGAAACAAGCAGCTGTCCTTAAAGGTCTGATAGTACTCTTGTACTGCATAGTGTCTTTGACTGGGCTTGTAGTACTAGATATCAAAGTAGGTACATTACCTTTGCTAGTTACAGGAATTGGTGGGCCTTATCCCTTTCAGCCCAGTGAAGCGTCTCTGTCTTTCTTCAGCTTTTGCCTTGAACAAGAACAGGGACAGTAGACAGTTTCTTTACCTCCTCATACCTAGAACATGAGGTACATACAAAAGTATAATGAACTGGAGTTTCCCAAACATAGCTCCAGACATTCCTCTAACACAACTGCTTTATTGAAAAGCTAGCAGAATACTTATCTCCCAACACTATCTCATGTCCTGCTGTCAATGGTTTACAGTGATATAATCACTGAGAAGGAATTAATAGTGAGGTATTAGAAAGCATTTTCTTGCATACTCCAACATGTCCTTGAAGTTTAGTCTAGACAAAACAGGATAGTTTAAGTTATGCAGCTGGTGGAGTTGTATAAAAAGGAGGAGGAGTGAGTAGTGTAGCTACAAATAAATCCTGCATTTAATTTATTAGTGTCGAAGCATAAAGTGATCCTTGGACATTTTATATCATTATCAATCTTCTCTGTCATAAGCAATGGCACATATGGAATTATATTACAACATTGTGGGTAATATGTGGAACATAACAGTATAAAACAGGTTAACTGAATTTGTGCTCCCATTTGAGTTAGGAAGATGGAAAGGTCTGGACATGTAATAGCATAGTTTTTGTTGAAACAAATTGGGTAGTAGGAGGATAAGGGACTGTGGATATGCAGGGATGTCATTGTGGGTTTTATTCATCTATAGCTTACTGAAGTAAATCTGGGTTTAGCTTGAAAAAAGGCCAAATATTATGGGATCATCTGATGGAAGCAAATTAAGTAGAGACTGGGCCAACTAGAAACTGTCAGAATTGAGGGAAGACATCATGAATATTTCAAGCTTAGTGAGAGAAGCTACTGCTTGTTTCACAGTGAGGGACAGTTGGAGTCAATAATGGCTTTTCTGTTAATTCTGGTCCCGATGTCAGTATATGTTGCTGTCACCATTTATTGCAGGGTGACAATGAACTGCGGCAGATGGTTTCTGTTAACCCCCCATCCTCTAAAAGAAAGGTGAAAGGAGGAAAAGGGAGAGAGACTTATAAGTTGGAAAAGTTAAAAATGCTTTACTAATGCTACAAATAAATAGAGAAAATAATACGAAATATACAAAACCAATATTGAATTTCCCAGTGTAGTAGAGTGGCAGCCTTCAGTGAAGCTGGCATCAATCCAGCAGCTGCAGGGCAAGGTACCCAGAAGTCTTGGGCTAGACTCCACACTAAACTGGAACTGCACTCAGGGATGCACAGAATGGAGCTAGGCCTAGGATCACAGGCAGAACTGGCAGGGTTCTCTTTAGATGCCGGCCATGGATGAAAAGCCCAAGACCCTCATGATCTCCCACTTTTATACAGTGTATGACATGCATGGGAATGAATGTTGGCCGATTTTGGTCACCTGTTCTCTCTACCCCTCCTTGCAAGTATGCCCCCTAACTTACTGGATGTGCAAAATTCATCAGCAGCCTTGGTTGCCATAGCAATATGTATAAACCTGGGCCTTTTCTGTGTACCATTACTATCTTTATCAGCTCTGGAGCAAACAGTGTCCAAAAAACTTGCAGCCAACTTTAGAAAAGTGCGGTTACTTAGAAGAACTTAGCTGAAAGGAAAATTACTTGAAAGAAAACTAGTATTATTTTAAACAAAACTGGGACAATTGCTAATGTCAGCTGTGTCCACTGGGAGAAAACTGCAGAACAAACTATAACTGCACCCTTGTTGTCTTCAGTGTTGGTTGCAGAAATACGTGAAGAGGGAACTGCAGTCTTGTAATGCAAGAAGTTTCAAGAGAAAAATATGCAAATATGAATATACTAGATGAGAACACATGAAGTTATGGTGTTCAGAAAAAATGAAAATATAATAAACAATCTAAAATCCTTAGGAACTAAGGAACTAATGTAGTATTTTGTTACATTCAAACACTTTTTGCAACTTCAGGAATTAATTTATGTATGCTGAACAAGTTAGAATTTCACTGATGCTGAACATTATGCTCTATTTCAGTTTTCAGAAGGCTGTTTCAGTGCTTCAACAATTCTCTGCCTTCCGGAAAGACAGCTTAAATTTCTCCTTCCACAATCTGTTATAGTCCCACTAGCTTCCTAATTCATATGTTTTCCAGCTTTTTCTCTCAGTGAAGTGCCTTTATTACGGTACTCGGCAACCCCTTCCTCCACCTGTCCTCTCTTACTGCATTCTATCAGGACTGTTTACTCTTCTGTATCTCTTCCAAGTTGAAATACTGAAAACACAGCACAGACACTGTTCTGTTTTGGTTCTGGAATGAAAAACTAGAGGTGACTACAGAAACCATAAACATGTAATTTGTCTTTTGGTGTGTCTAATGATAAAATTACTGTGGAGCATTCATCTTCCAAACATTAATAATTTTGTAATGAGTATGAATGCACTGTGAATATAGTACTTGAGTAACTGACAGCTTGATGAAATACAACTCATCTCCCATTTCTGCTCTCACTCTAGAGATACCAAGTCAGAAATCCAAGTTGGATATATGGATCCTAAAACAGAAGGAAATATTAATTTGTTTGACTGTGTCTAAGGAAGTTAAAAACAATAGAGACTCAAGAGTTCCTTTAATTGATTTGAAGAGAGTGTTTCTTTTAGTAGGTGTTATGTGCAAGGAGGCATTTCCTCTTTCTTTGGTGTTATTTGTTCTCTCTAAATGGTTGTGTTGGAATGTTAAACATTTTCAATGTAAGTAATATTTGGAAATATGTGAACACACAACATCTAACTAGGCTATTCTGAGCTTCAGACCCCAACACCCTCGAGTGAGTATTTTATATTCCCATTTCTTTCCTTCTAATGACAGACAGCTTCTATCTGTCTCATGTTCTACATTGTTTCCTTAATTTTGTGTAAGCACAGTGTGTGTTAAAAAATAAGATAGACTGAACGAGAAAGAAATTTTCAGCTGCAGCAGATAGAGAGGAAAAGCACTACAGTAAATTTTCTAGATCACATTTTTGTAAAGTCCACAGTTTTGAGTCAATCTGATTAATTAAAGGAAAAAGGTTTAAATTAGTATTTCTGATACAAGAAAGGAAACAAAGATAACTTACCAATCTATATTCACACCTGAAAAAGGACACAAAGAACAAATATAAATAATGTCACTCCAAATGTCAAATAAACAAAGAAATAAAAATCACATTCAGGACTTTTCAGAAAATGTAGCAAATGAAACATGTCAAAACAAAAATACTCAGCTCAAAATATAATACCACTGAGAAACACAGAATAATTCATCTAGCTTTAAAACCTTTAACTGAGGTAACAAAATTAAGAATTTACTCAGAATAGGCCCCTTATATTGAGTTAAAAAAAAAAAAAAAGGAAAAAAAAGGAAGAAAGAAAAAAAAAAAGGACTCACCTGCAGGGGGAGCAGGAGTATTAAATCCAGACCAAAAGAATATCTAACTCTGTGTTCTAAAACCCTCTGAATTCTGCTAAATATACTATATGATTGTTTTTCTTCAATTCCAGAATCTATCCTCTTGCTCTACATTATGTAGCTAGGGAAACAGTTTTTAGTTTCCTGCTTTGCAAGACTCTTCTTTAACCTTTTTATTTGCTTCTAAGCTCATGTTTCATACCCTGACCTTGTAATAGAAATATATGATCATGAGTCACATTCACTTCCATTCTGCAACAGCTCTGCATCTAATCAGATCTTTACTCTGATTCAGAGCCAGAAGAAGGTTGCATAAACTTGATAAGAAAAGGTCAACTTCTTTCTCCAAATGGCTATAAGGATCTGTGAGGCTAAACCTTCACATGGCAGAAGAGGTCAGAGAGTAAAAATATTCAGTAATTCTGAAACTTCCTGGTCCATTTCATATTAATATTAGTAGAGTCTTTCAAATTTGTTATTTTTTATTATTATTCTAGTACTATGGAAGTTTTATTTGAACCAAAATCCTGTAGTTCTCAAGATTTCTGACAAACACCAAAAATGAGTAGTGAGAACAAACCAAATAAAAATCTAGGCATGTGTACAGTCTCCTGGTAGGGCAATGCACCACAGAAAATCTTCCCAGTATGATAATCAGTGTAACATCAAGCATCTTGTTGCTCTTGGACTGTGCTGGCCACCATTGGAAGTAATTTACTAGAGGTAACTGAAAGGAAAAATACACTCTCTTAAGCAGAAGTAGATCACCTAACTTTGGAGTACTGATGAAAAACCTGGTCCTAGCCTCCTTTTTAATCCCTTGCTGGACATCGTCACCCTGTCTTTCGATTTTGTTCTTACGACTGTGGTCAAACTAGGGCTGTATACTGAGGATTGCTGGGTGAGTGGGAGATAGGCGCTAGGAACGCATAAGTAGGATTAAGAGAAGCACTAAACTACGTTTTTGGCAGTATTGTCATCTTAAGTGTTCCTAAACACTACATGCAAAATACAGATAAAGAAAACTTGCAGAGAACTTTCACCTATTGGATGTGAATGTGCACAATTTTCAATAATTTTAATTATTTCTGTGTTAATGTATTCTTACAGAGCTTATTGGTGTTTTCAGGTTTTCTTCACCGTATTTGAGTTTCTCAGTCAGAAGTAACTGATGCTGAGAGTCATTGACATACAATGTAGAAGAGGCCATTGAACTGAATCTCATTTCAACATTGCTGTAGCTCTTAGACCATTCTCAAACATCTGTGAACAGCCTTCTTCTGTGACTGTAATACTGTCTTGTACCCTAAGTCTCCATTTCAGAAAGAAAAGATGATTAATTTTTTTAATGGGTTTAATTCCCACAATTGCTGTGGTTATAAAATTCATGCGTTTTTGTGAACTATTTCAATCCTCTGGTGGTGGAGTTTATGACGCTGTTTAAAAAGGCTAGAAAATCTGCATTCTATGAGATGTCTGTAAGACTTCAAAGCATAGCTATTGGGATATAATTGGAGGGTCCAAGAAACAGTTTCAAGGGTGCTCAGCCTCAAGCTTAATTCAGGAGTAACTAAACTAAGTGTGGCACCCTGTAGGAGGGATGATCATTCTGTATTGAATATAACATTGAGTACTCCCTTCACACAGATTTGGAGGTCTGGGAGACTGAGCCTTTTCATATTTTCCCTGTTACATACTTTGTAAGGTTCTACAAGTCTGCAAGGATGTAGATTTGAGTGCAGTTTCCTTCAAGCAGAGATCAAGAGTTTGGGAGAATGAACGAGGTTGGAGATACAGATATAGAACAGAAGGAAAAAAATAAGTGGGCTGCTATTCCGACCTCCTGTAAATAAGTGGGCTGGCCTCAAGAAATTATAGTTGATTCTTTCATTTTCCATCTTCCTTATTTCACAGAGGATCAAAATTACAAAGGTACTGGTAAGAATTATCCTAATCTGATTTCCTTTTCTGAAATAACGAGAGGTTATTTGAGGCATTCAAAAAAACAGTTTGTTTTGTTAGTTATGGTTAGTTTGTGTGGAAGAGTAACATCTAAACCCCACTTTTATTTTAAATAATATTCATAATGATTTGCTAAATTCAGGTTAGAAAGTTAGACAGTTGAAATGTCAATGGCAGGAAGGGCAAAAATCAGTTAATTTGTAATTGAAAATTACTACTACTAAAAGTGATTAATCTTTTAACTATCTTGACGTGTTGGAAGATTATTTCCTTTGGGCAGTTTTGTTATTTTAAATTATTTTAGAGCATTACAAAGAAGGGAAGGTTATTGTTACTAGAGCTGAACTCATACATGAGATACTCTGAAACCTTTTAATGCTAAAGAAATTAGACTAGTCAGAAATATAAAGCAAATTACAATTAAAGTAAATATAACATCATCAGAATAAAGTTGATCAATTCCTTAATAGAAGTCTTTAAATATTGTGGTGTTCAGGGTACTATAGTGATATTTGATACTGAGAAGTATTATCTGCTCTCTTTGTAAAGCACTCAGTGGTTTAATCTGCCTTTATGATTTATAATGCAAAAATCTTAAGTTTCACAGGTATGGTTCTATTTTGGTTTAGGTAGTTTTTAAAATGTGAAAAAGAAAAAAGTTAAAAATAATTATTTGCATAGTTTTCAGACTATAGTAATTCCCCTAACTTCTTTGTCATAATAAATTAAAGTTACGATGGACTACACCAAACAAAATTCAGGGCTTTATGTCTCATATTGTATGAAAAATCATTTAGATGAGTAGTAGAAAGAAGCATGTGACTCCTTATGATCGTTGCAGCTTATTTGTGATAGAAGTGGATCATGTGCCATGTAACAGTGTCCTTGTTGTGGCTGGCACAATAAAATGAGATTTTTGAGCAGAGAAAAGATTTACTTTTGCCTGGGGTATGGAGAGTATATACAGTATCATAAAAATAATTTTTCAGTTCCAAATTAAATCGTATTAGTTGCCCTTTCATTGACAATTGAATGTAATGACTAACAGTGGCTTATAAATGATGATCTCTGTCCTGTGCTGAAGGACTTAGGTCTGGATGAAGTCTGGTGATTGCTCAGTACTTATAAATACACAGCCTATCATTCATCTACAGTGGCATTTAGTCCACTCAGTAAGCCTGGTTAACTATTTAACTGATTACTGAAATATCACTATCATACAGTAATGATTAAGAGAATTTCATTGAGAGGATTGTCAAGGTTTAAGGCAAGGCGGCAATAAACCATGGCAGATACTCCCTGTTACCCCCTCACCTCCCGCCACGCCCTTCCTGTAGATCGGAAAGACGAAAGAGAAGGAGGAAGGGAGACTTAGACTTCAAGTTGGAATGTTTTAAAGGGTTTTACTAATGCTACACATAAATAGGGAATATATACAAAATATACAAAACCAATCTTGAATGCTCAATGTGGAGCTGGCATCACTCCAGCAGCAGCGGAGCTGGCGTTGCTCCAGCAGGTGCAGGTCAGGTCCCCAGAAGTCATGGGCGGGACTTCACAGCAAACTGGAAACTGATTGCAAGGATTACAGGGCCTGAGGCCTGTAGATCACAGTCAGACAAGCAAGGTCCTCTCTAGATGCCGGCCATGATTGAAGAGAAGTTGACTTTTGTGATCGCCCTCTTATATAGGGGGTATGATGATTATGGGATGGAATACTGAATTGGTCAAATTAAGTCAACCATTCCATCCACCCCTCCTCAAACACGCCCCTCTCATGACGGAACATGGGAAAAGTTATCAGTCTTTCTTGGCTACCATAGTAATAAATCTAAACACGAGCTTCTTCAGTATTCCATTGATCTTCTGATCAGCACCGAGTACAGCATTTGAGGAAAAATATGCAGGCTAAAACTCAGAAAAGTACAGCCACCTAAAAGAACTTAGCTGAAAGAAAAATCACTAAAAGAGGACCAGTCTTTTTTTTAACAAAACCAGGACAGGGATAAACTCCTGAATTCCTTTGTGTTATTGCCCATGGTCACTCACTCAGGACTGACAGGCAGAGTCCCAGAAATAGGAGACCTATTAGCATCCTTTACACAAGATTTGAACATAATAGCAACAAATACCTAATGATTTGCTGTAGAAAAATAGCTTTCAGAAGAAACTTACATGAGATATAAAACTAAGAGGATATTTTATCCCCCCAAAATAGTCACATTTGAGTAGATGGTGTCCTCAGCTGAATGCAAAGTAAGCCTACTACTCTGTTTTCATTATTACTTTTGCCTTTCCCCTTCTGGCTGAGAAACCAGCTGGCTTCAGGTACTTGACAATAGCTTGCAAATATTTGAAGGACAACAGACAAAAATAGTGAAAAGATTTATTCAGCAAAGTTATTAAAACAAAAAGAAAAGAGAAGAACAAATATGACAACATAGGTGTATTTTGAAAATTTAGGGTTTTGTATTAATGTCTATCCAAAGGAAGAGTAGAAACATCAGAAAATCCTTGTGCAATTGGGTAGTGAAAATGGGACAGGTGAATTCTGCTGCTGTAGAAGTATGTACGCTGTGCAAATCTAAACTGCTTGGACAAATTTAATTCATATGCTTAATTTTTCAGTTCTACTGAAAAAACCCATAGTTTTTAAATACATTTGTAGTAGTAACTGTTGAAAATACAGACATGGAATTACATCCACAGATAAGGTTGAGTTTTAATAAAAATCTGGCCTTGAAAATTACACAGGATGAAACATTAGTAAAATAGGAAAATGTCCTGTCCTGACAGAAAAATTGACCAATTATTCTGACAGTCATTCCCCTTGCCTAACATCTGTGATTCTGTATTCGTGTTCTCTTTTTTACATGGTGTCTCAAAACTGCTCAAAAAAAAAACAAAAGGAGAAGGTTCTCAAACATACCTACTGTACTTGAGTAAAGAGATAAAGTTCACCTACAGCTTTGAACTTAAAAGTCCTGCTGACTGTAATAACTGCTATGCCAGCACAGTCAGTGTAAAACTCAGTGTAACCATGTACAATTAGATTGCTAAATCTGCATGTCTACACAAACAACGTTTTAGAGAGAAGCTAAACTTTCTCAAGTTAATCCCTTCCCAGTATTATTCTTAAAATAACAAAATGGGTAAAGTTCAGACTATTAAACTTATTGTCATTTCTAGACAGTAAATCAAACTTTCTTAATGGTCTCTTCACAAATGTTCTTGTGCTGCTCTCAAATTTCCTCTCAGATGTATTACAAGATCATTCTTTTATGCTTATGTACAAACCTGAAAGGAACCATTGAGGAGCCATGTCTCTAAACCAGTCTTGAGAATGTTACCTGTTGAACAGCAGCTATGCTGAAAATGAGACAGAGCCCAAATCTTCATAACTGTTCCTGGTAGGAGGATGGGATAAAACAGATGTAGATTGAAGAAAGGAAGGTTCCAAATGGATGTTGAGGGAATGGTGGAAATGGTGGTTTTATTTAAAACAAGACTAGTTCTCTTCTAGTGAATATTCCTTTCAGCTAAGTTCTTCTAAGTAACTGCACGTTTCTGAATTTTGGCTGCATGTTTTCAGACACCGTTCACTCCAGAGCTAACAGTAGCAATGGTATGCAGAAGAACTCCAGGTTTAGACTTATTGCTATAGCAGCCAAGGTTACTGATAAATTTTGCACATCCAGTAAGTGAGACAGGTGTATTTGCAAGGAGAGGCAGACAAAACAGGTGACTGTCATGTAATGATAAGGATAATGGCCAAAACATTGTGGCAAAACCAGTTCATCCAGCCACAGGAGATGATACATTCAGTACAGGGTGAACTGTGATTTACATATAAACGACAAGCTAACAAGCCACGACCCAGGCTGGCTGGCAGATAAAGGAGGTGGAGTGCGATACAGGAGGTGGAGGACGTGCTGGAGGGCACATAGCTCCACTTTCTGATATACCCATCGTGGCACAAGGGGAAAAGCTGAGACCCTTCAACATTGCCCAAGACTTGCCGATCTTGCGCAACCACCGCTTCCCCCCAGACTTTTCCCATCTTTCACAATGGTACCTCCACAAAAGACCAAAAGTTATGCAAGCAGGCAATCCAGAAGGCTATAAAGGCTCACCTCTTGCAAGCACTGGCAGTGCCCACCCACCATCCTGAGAACCACTCTGCCCACCAGTCTCACCACACAAAATGAACAAGACACCAAAGAGTGCCGCACATTGGGACCTGAGACTGTGAACTCAGTCACCCATAAAGCAGAGCCATAAGGATGGTGAAATCTTTCTCTTTCTTTCCCATACTTCCAACTTCTTTGCTTTCCCTTTTATAAGTAAGATAGTAACATAAGATTTGCAACCCTGTATATGCCACAAACTTTTTATGTTTACCAATCGAACCTACAATAATGTAAATCCTTCTGCAACTGAATTGTATAGCCTTTGGGCCAAGATGAAAAATGAAAGCCTTTTGTTTGCAGACCTTAAGTACTGTGTATACTGTTTTCCAACCAAAGGAGACCCATGAACCTGAATCACTTCCCTTCCCCACTCATACCTGAGGGTGGGACGTGACAACAACTAAAATTGACCAGCTAAGTATTCCATCCCACACGTGTCATACACCCTATAAAAGTGGGAGATCATGAGGGTCTTGCCCTCTTAGACCATGGCCGGCATCTGAAGAGGACCCTGACTGTTGTGCCTATGATCCTGGGCCTAGTTCCAGGCCCTGCATCCCTGAATCCAGTTCCAGTTTAGTGCAGAGTCCAGCCCAAGACTTCTGGGTGCCTGCCTTGCAGCCGCTGGAACGACACCAGTGCAATGGCCGCTGTGCTATGCTGGGAAATTCAAGGCTGTATACTGTATATTTTGTATTATTTTATCTATTTATTAGTAGCATTAGTACAGCATTTTTAACTTTTCCAACTTGTAAGTCTCTCTCCATTTTCTTCCTATTATCTTTCTTTAGTGTGGAGGATAGGGGGTTAACAGAGAGCATCTGCCACGGTTTATTGTCACCCTGTAGTAAATGGTGGCATGAGTAGAGGTTGCAATAGAGACCTCCTGAGGTTTCTTTCAGTCTGAATGGTTTATGTGCCTATGTCAGACTTTACTGCTTCTATTAGTTACACTGAGGTGTTAGTTACCATGGGAAAAGGGTGGCAGGGAATGGGGGAGAGAAAAGCTTGTGTAGGTACAACCTAAGGTAAAAACAGATATGAGAAATTTCTGATATGCAAATGAAGGTTCTCAAATTCAACACCAAAGAAGTTTGCTACTTATGTTTCCACTGATCCCTAACTGCTCCCCTCTCTGTTCTAGTAAGCTAATTTATACTCTTTGTTCAGTGCATCACCCTATTTTCCCTCAGGCTAAAAGTTGAAACATACAGGCTAAGGACAGATTATGCTGTGGTAGGGAGATCTGCATTCACAGTGTTTGGGTGGGAGAGTATAAAATTAATTGGCCACAAATTTTTAGGGAGTGATAGAAATTAGGGTTAGAGTTGTTAAGCAAGGGTTGTGTTTCCCTCCCTCACCAATGTATTCACTTCCCTTGGATAGAAAAGGCTCTGCTGCAATGGATACATAACACATTCAGGAAAACATACAAGTAAAAAAGTGTTTATTCAGTTCAATAAATTATCTGAAGTCTTTAAAATCTCCAGGAGCTTTCAGCCTACCAACATGCTTTCTATCTGATAATAACTTGTTCCAAGTTGAATTACCATGGTTGGCTGCACCCTATCACACATTTGGATTAAGAAAGTGGAGCTTAGAAGCATTCGTGAAGTATTTCTTGATTATTCACAAGTTAGCTCCTGACTGAAGTAGGCTGCAATAAAACACCAAGTTCACCCCTGTATGTAGCAAAAGCTCTGGACCATGGTTCAGGAAATTGACCTTCAGAGATTATAATGACCTTCAAACTGTTGCTACATCACTGAAGTGAGTTTTTTGGAGAATTTGATGATAAGCCTCTGGATCACCAGCTGATATTATGTGAACACCTTTGATAAGCACTCATGAAGGAGACATATGAAATTATTTCAAAAACTAGTATTTCAGAGCAAGAACAATAACAAAAAAATTTTCTTCACTGTGCATCAGTTTTTGTTATCAGAATACATTCTCTTATTTGTAGGAATACTTATAGAACAATAAAAAAGGGTAATTCTTTGGATTTATGAACAATTACAGGAAAGTGTTTGCAAAAATAAACTTCCTGTATTACTACTATTTGCATATTATTACTGTTACTATTGCCATTAATAGAATATTAATGCAGGAGTCCTTAAGTACAATAGTTAGAAACCAAGCATTAATTGTATTTGGAACTGTACAAATACAGAATAGGAATAAAAATATGCCCGTTTCATGAAAAAGTTATTGCTGCGTGGACTGAAGTCTTAGAAGCATAGAATCACAGAATCATAGAATAGTTTGCACTGGAAAGGACCTTCAAAGGTCATATAATCCACCTCCCCTGCAATAAGCCCAGATATCTTCCACTAGATGAGGTTGCTCAGAGCCCCATCCAGCCTGGCCTTGAATCTGCCCAGGGATGGGGCATCAACCACCTCTCTGGGCAACCTGTTCCAGTCTTTTATTATCCTCATTGTAAAAAAATTCTTACTCATGTCTAGCCTGAATTTACCCTCCTTTAGTTTAAAATCATTAGCCTTTGTCCTGTTGTAAGAGGCCCTGCTAAAAAGCCTGTCTTCATCTTCCTTAAAAGACTCTTTCAACTACTGAAAGACTGGAATAAGGTGTCCCTGGAGCCTTCTCTTCTTCAGGCACAATCCCAAGTCTCCCAGTCTGTCCTCATAGGAGAAGTTTTCCAATCCTCTGATCATTTTTGTGGCCTTCCTCTAGACTCTCTCCAACAGGTCCATGCCTTTCCTGTACTGAGCATTCCAGACCTGGAGGTAGTACTCCAGGTGTGTTCTCACCAGAACAGAGTAGAGGGACAGAATCATTTCCCTCAACCTTCTGACCATGCTGCTTTTGATGTAGCCCAAGATATGACTGGCCTTCTGGGCTGCAAGTGCACATTGCCAGCTCATGCCAATCTTTCATCAATCAACATTCTGAAGTCCTTTTCTGCAGGTTTGCTCTCAATCTCTTCATATCCCAACCTGTGTTGATATGGAGGGTTCCCCTGACCTAGGTGCAGTACCTTGCACTTGGCTTTGTTAAACCTCACGAGGTTTGCATGTGCCCACTTCTTGAACTTTTCCAGGTCCCTCTGGATGGTATTCCATCTGTCAGGCATGTCAATTGCACCACGCAGTTTGGTGTCACCCACAAATTTGCTGAGGGTGCACTTGATCCCACTGTCTATGTCATTGATTAAGATATTAAATAGTACTGGTCCCCATATGGATCCCTGAGGGACACCATTTGTCAACAGTGTCCATCCAGACATTGAGCCATTGATCACTACTCTCTGGATGTGATCACCCAGCCAGTTCCTCATCCATTGAAAAGTCCATCCATCAAATTCTTTGTCCATTGACATTGTTACTTCATTGTAGAAGGCCACTCGATTGGTCAGGCAGGATTTGCCCTTGGTCAAGCTAGGGAGTGGAAATTACTTTACAAGCTGGTGAGGTTATAAAGCAGGTGGGTTTATTCAGCGCTGAACACATGGGGGATAGCTCTGACCAAGACGTGTAAATTTCCAGCAGGTGCGAGCTTGGTTGAATGCTGTAAAGTGTTACATATTCATGAAGGTTATAGGAACGCCTATGCGTATTCATAACCTGTCCCCCTGAAGGTGGTTCTTATTACAATGAGTTCTGGGAAGTCATTTCTGTAGTCTCCACCTCTGGCCCCTCCTGGTTGCGCATGCACAGTGATCATGGGCTGGGGCTTTCTTTGCTGTACACTTTAACCTCTGGCCTGATGTGCTGAGTTGCTGGGACTCAAACTGATGAGTTGGTTAGAACCAGCATATCTCTTGTCCTGTGCCCAAGATTCTGTTACCCAGTCCACCCAAGGATGCAGCTAGGGCTTTTTATCTTTGCAAGGCCTGTGAAATCATCAGCAAACTCCTGTTTCTCATACAATAACTTACACAAACCTAAGCAAGGCTAGGCAATTGTGATGTGGGTTGTTAGCTCTTTAAGTGTTAGGCAGTTAGTTCTTTAAGTGGTAGCTAGTTTGTTCCCTGTATCTAAACCATGCTGACTGTCCTGAATCACCTCCCTGTTCTCCATGTGCTGTAGCATTAGCTTCTAGCAGGATCTGCTCCATGATCTTCCTAGGCACAGATGTCACACTACTCTTTTCAAAAACGGGTGTGATGTTTCCAGGGACTTCAGCTAATGGACATGACTTCTCAGATACTATGGAAAGTGTCTTGTCAACTATATCAGCCAGTTCCTCAGGACTCTGGGATGCATAGATTTATGTATGTTCCCACAGATTTACGTATGTTCAGATTCCTCAAGTGGTTATGAACCTGCTCTTCACTTACAATGAGAGGGACTTGGCTCCTCCAGTCACCCTCTTGATATTCATCCACTCAAGAGGTGTGGGAAGAGAACTTGTCAGTAGAGACTGAGGAAAATAAGTTGTTGAGTAACTCAGCCTTCTCCTTGTGTACCAGTTTGCCAATCTTGCTCATCGGGAGTACACTTTCTTTGACCTTCCTTTTCTCTTTGACGTACTTGTAGAAGGCCTCCTTGTTATTCTTTCCATCCCTTGCCATGTTCAGTTCCAGCCAAGCCTTGGCATTCCTGACCCTTTCTCTGCACAATTGGGCAGTGTCCCTCTACTCTTCCCAGGCTACCTGTTGATGCTTTCACTGCCTGTGCATTTCCTTCTTGTCTTTTAGTTTGACCAGCAGGCCTAGACGCAGTTATACCAGCCTCTTGCCTTCCTGCTTTATTTTTTACACCTGCAAACCACAAGCTCTTGTGCTCTGTCAAAAGCTTTCTTAAAGATCTATGAGTTCTATTCTGCTCCCTTGTTCATGAGGGCAGTTTCCCAGGGCGTCCTGTTGACTAACTCTTTGAAGAGCTGGAGTTTGCTTTCCTAAAATTCAGGATCCTGACTTTACTCTTCACCTGTCCCACATCCCTCAGGACTGCTTGTGATCACTGCAGCCCCAGCTGCTTCCAATCTTGATGTCACTGACTAGATCACCTACATTAGTGACTGTCAGGTCCAGTATGCATCCTCCTTGGTAGTGCTGTCTGTTACCTGACTTATGAAGTTGTCCTCAAAGCACTCAATGCACTTGAGACACGATGCTTGGTGTCTCTTTTGCACAGTTTCAATTTCTTGTTTGAGTTTAGTTTCTACATATTAGAGGTGATTTTCCAGTCTTTCCACTGGATAATTTTGACATATTTATTTTCAGTATGACCAGTTTGTTCTGATATAATTTCTTTCAACAACAATGTAATCAAACGTGTAATACAAACATTATGCATATTGGAGAAAGAGAAGCTTTTGCTTAAGAAAGTGAGCAGCCTGTAGTCAGGTGCTGGTCTTTACTTCTCTAAGAATTTATTCACTTTGCCAAAAAATCAGAAAACTTTTTATTGCAGTTAGAGTTCAAATCAAACTGTTCATGCTTTTCAAGGGCCATGGCTATGTTACTGACCTGCACTTAATGTTGAGACCTTTCCCGTGGGCTACTGAGGCAAACCCAAACTCTCCAGATGACCAACTTCATTGCCTTAGAATTAGCATCCTGACATGTTCTGAGGCTTAGATAAATTTAGTGCCATGTTAAGTAAAACCAGTGCCACACTTAGACAAGCCTGATCATTAGAGAGCTTTAGAGATAAAACCATCCGTTTCATTTTTTTTTTTTTTAAGATGTAGATATTCTTAATCCCCTTTAAGAAATTATCTAAGCTACATCTTCAATGTTGTACCGTATTTCACAAGAACTTTCCCTCTTGTCCTCCTTTAATTTATGCATTAGGTACTTCTGAATGCCAGGCTGTGCTCAGCACAACAACCTGGTACCATCTAAGTCACTGTTATGGTGATGAAAAGCTGCCTAGGGTATCATCTAGTACTTTCTCATATTTGTGTGCAGATACTGTGCACAAATATACAGTGTGCTGAGTCTGAAACCTGTAGAATACAGTAGTCACTCTTCAGTTACCCCAGGTTAACAGGTATATGACTGTCAGAAGTGCAGTACAAATGTTCAGCATTCTTAATTCCAAGGACTGTCTTAGGTGCGACAGGCTTGGGTCTGCAATGTTTTTGGTGAAATAGTTAAGGATTTCTTCCTTAGCAAACCAGTGAAATGGTTAAGGATTTCTTCATCAACAAACCTCCTCCTTTTCTCTTCATAATCTCTGTGTTTTCTAGCCTGTGAAGAACACTTATAATCTGAGCTGGTATCTCTTTTTTTTTTTTTTTCTTGTTTTTTGGGGATTTAATTTTCTCTTATGTTTTCCTCTTTGGTTAGAGAAGGCACATGCTTTTTGTAATGAGAGGAAGAGAGAGATCAAAATCTTGATGCTTGTGAAAGGTGTTGAGCTACTGGGAATCCTAAATTGCAGTAGAACCTCTCACTGTTCAATTTCATCTTACCTGGAAACTTGCTGATTAAAAAAAAAATGTCAGCATAATTTAAGAGTTTTCATTTAAATTATTGTTCTATTTTGGTAAGCAAAAATTTGGTAAACACATTTCAAATATATGTCCCACATACATGAACTAAAGTGTACTAAAGATAACTTGCTTCACCATGTATGTTAGTTCAACTAGAATTTATTTTTAACTTACCTAAACATTTTTTCAGTAATGACTAGTTCACAAACCACAGAACAAGATTGTACCATGAGTAGAGGTCACTCTTCTGAAAAAGACTTCCTTCCTTCGGGGTGTATAAAACTCCTAAAATGAAGTCATGTATTTGTCCAGCTAAACAGATTCCATATTAAAAGATGGTTTATAATGAAATGACTTAATATTCACAATAACATTTTTAAAGTTTTCTGTCAGAGCCACAAAGGTAAACAATGAAAATTATGTGTTTTTAGATAAAGCCTTTGAGTTGCTCCTAGAAGTAAGTGGGATTTTAAAAATAGTATATTATCTAAGTCACCTTGCTGTTCACATCAATTCTTTCCCACCTAGGATGAAAAATACAATTTGTAGTGAAAACATGGCTAGTTGCCTCCAGAGTTAAGCCTCTTTTAACGACCATTGTGAACTTTAAGGATCCCATAAGTCTAATTGAGGTTAATGATATATAATAATACTAGAAGACTGTTCGAAAGAATGAGTATACTCAAAACAGTCATTGTTTTAATACCACTAGTGAATTCTACTCTGTATTGAGAAAATCACTTTGTTAAAATTATTATTCAGTAAATGAGATAGATGAAATAAAATTATAATTTCTATTATCTGTACTAGATACAACTTGAAAACTGAAATAAACTGATTTAGCTCTACTAGTGTCTTCTAACCTTTGTGCTTCATTTTAACTGCTTGGACCTGAAAAAAAACCCAAACACCAACAACAGCAAAAAAAACAACAAAACCAAAACAACAAAAACCTAAACATCTAAGTTTTACCCACATATTTAAATTCAGCTTAAAACTAAATTCTGTCTTGACTAAATAAACACACAGAAAAATAAGATACTGAATTTTTGCATTGGATTTCACTGTTTAAAACTTGGGGGGTTATTTTAGAAATAGTTGTTCTATAACAGAGCAAATATCATTTTTTCCTCTCCTTTAAAATTTCATACTTTTATTAAAATTTGTTTTGAAATCTGAAAATCTTTAAGTTTCTTTTCCTGTGTGTCAGAGGGGTGTAACACTGAGATTAAATTTGTTTATTCCATGCCTGTCTTGTTTAATGTCAGAGTGTTTCCAGATGGACTTTTCTGCAGATTTAAACTGTTTAGGAACTTGGTGTCGAAATCCACAGTGAGTGAAAACCTCAGGATTGTATGACTACAGAGATGGACTAAAAATGGGAAATCTCCTGATTAGTGTGGAGTCACTACACAGAAAAAAAAAGCAAGCAGACAAACAAACAAAACTCACACAACATAAAAACAAATAAACAAACACCAAGCCAATTATGAATGAAAGCAACAATCTCAATTATTTTCAAGTATTGTTTCTGGGGTATTTACTTTTCCATTTTCTTCTTATTTTTGTGCTAAATATGAAATAAAACTGCATTTGAGTAGGAGGAAGATTGTGATTTCATTTGCCAGGTAAGGTAGCACAAAAAAACATATTTCTGTATAAAGATTAAATATTGTAAAATGCCTTCATGCTTGTAACAAAATGTGAATAATGAATTGAAGCAGACATTTTTCTCTTGGTGTTTAATAATTCATTCTGAATTGTAAAGAGTTATTTTTTCTGTTGAAACATATGAGGCTATGCTATGGTAGTACTCTCGATTTATTATCTGTGCCCTACAGATTTACCAGAAAAATCTTTAATATAAATATAAATTGAACCTTGGAAGGGTCAGGTCAGAAGAGGAAATGGAAAAGCACTGAGGTTTCCTCCTGAAGGAAATTTGCAATGACAATACCAACACTCTCATCTGTGTCCTCTGAGCAATACCCAGATACTTGCACATTGAGGTGAAGAAAATTTCTACAGAATTCATAACATAATATGCATTATTTACGCAAGTTCCTATACCTTATTATATTTGTTACTATTACGCAGGACATTTCTGAAGTTGAGTATTTATCTAGAGAAGAGTAAGTATACTGTTTTTACAGTAATCATAGAGATGTTTTAGGGATCTGTGGAATGTACACTCTACGAACAACAGAAAAAGAAACATTCATAAGAAGTCGCTGTAGGTGTACTTTAGATCCTGTAACGGACAATGTAAGCAAATTTGAGCTACCAGGGACACATTCAAATCTGATCCTTACCTCATTTGTTTTGAGTGACCTCCTAGAGGCATGATGTAGCTCACTGACAATTACACCCCTACAATGCAAGAAGGTTTAGAACAGATGGGCAAACAGGATATGCCTATGAAACTCAGAGAATAATGTAAGGTGTGACTGACCACAGCTGTTGGAAAGAAGCTGGCTTTATTTATCTCAACATAAACCGCTCTGAAGAGTGACCTTTCTTTTAGATAAACAACTATGTCAGTTACTTACATCTATATTGTATTACAAAATATATTTCCATTCCATTCCATTCCATTCCATTCCATTCCATTCCATTCCATTCCATTCCATTCCATTCCATTCCTGCTCTGCTCTGCTCTTTCATGGTCTACAGCTTCCTCACAAGGGGAGAAGGAAGGCCAGGAATGGCAGGAAGATGTACCAGTGGAGGTTTAGGTTGGACATTACAAAAAGGTTCTTGACCAAGAGGGTGGTGAAGCACTGGAAAAAGCTCCTCAGGGAGGCAGTCATGGCGCCAAGTCTGACAGTATTCAAGACTGGACAATGCCCTTGGACACATGGTGTGAACTGTGGAGTTGTCATATACAGGGACAGGAGTTGGAACTGATGATCCTTGTGGGTCCCTTCCAACTCAGGACATTCTATAATTTTCTCTTGGTATAAATTAAGATGGGATCTCAATATCTGTTGTAGTTGTTTAATAATTTAAATAGATGTTAATTTATGTTAAACATCTGCTGGACAGCATTTCACATGCTTTCATCACAGGATCTGAATTTCTTTAAGTTAAATCTTCCTCAGAAAGAATCTTTTGCAGTTTCACTAGGTAGTTACTTAGATTCTGGTGCATGTAAGAGAAAAATCCTTCGTATATTTTTAGTGTCTCCATATTGCTTTAAAGGAAGTTAAATAAAGATGTTGGGAGTTGGTTTAGATTGTTCTTTTTTCTGATTAATCTCAGGTTGCAGCATATTGTTTAAATTAGTTTTTCTTTTCATAGACACTGATATAAAAATAGAATATCTTGCTTTCTTGGTGTTAAATCAATAGCGATAAACACATTCAAGGTTTTGAAAAGCTGTTCAGTGCGAGTGTGTTGAATTCAAAATGTGATGTGTGATGGATTTTCCTTTATTATCACTACATAATCTTAATATTACCATGTAAATCTCTGGGATGCATGTCTTTATATTTTTTTACGTTGTGAATGCAGATAGTTTTTAGCGTACCAAGCAGGTAACCTGTAATAGTGGGTGCTAAGTGACAAGATTGTTGTCTGAGATCTCTTGGCTGTAGAAAATTAGTTCAATGCTGCATTCCTTAAAGTGCACCTCAGGCCTTGGACTGCTGATGTAAAGAAAGGAGTGAGGTCACATACTCTGATGTTGCTAAAAAATATAAGCCTGTGAAATAGCCAGTGTTCCTCCACAGTCTTTCTTTGTTTAGGATCCTATATTGACAGCATATACACTTTTATTTTCCTATACTTAACTATAGAAGGCTAAGCCAGAATCTTATCCTGTGTAACCATACAATAAATTCATCCAATTAGAGTAAATAAAAAATTGAAATACATAGTTGAAGAGACTAATTGCTGTATTTCAAATAAGTTGAAAATGTAAAAAATAGCTTGACAGGTCAAAGACTTTTGTGACACATTCATATTTTATTTTCAGTTTTTGAAAGGCTATTTGCTGATTCATTTGTTTTAAATGACTGTGTTCAGACCCCTAAATAGTGCTCATTTCTTCCTGGATTTCTCTTTTTAACTGTGTTCCACAGATCTGCTTATGTTCCCTTGCCTGAATTTTAAGTAGTTTCCTCTTTCTGATATTGTTTTTTATTAACTTTTTCTAGGTATATCACCTTCTCCACTTCACACACTTGAGAAACCTAAAAATACATAGATTTCTTAAATTTTTATTGATACTCTCAAGCCCCTTTTGAACTTGTTCAGAATGTGTGGCAATATTTTGGTTTTTAACAAGGAAGTGAGACAAAATTTCAGTACAGCTCTACCAGACATGGCATCCTATTACTTTTGCTCAATGATAATTTGCACTTCTGTTATGTACAGAACTCCATATCATTTCCATCATTTAAAATAATATTTTAATATAGGAAAGTTAATGGTAGTAGACCATCTCCTTTTGTATTTCAGTCTGTTGGGGTTTTTGCGGTGTTTTTTGTATGTGTGTGTTGGGGGGGATTGGTTTGGTTTGATTTTGGCTGGTTGGTTGGTTGGTTTTTTTTTTTTGTTTTTTTTTTTTTTTGTTTTTTTTTTAATGGAATAAAAGAGAAGGGGACATGGGGAAAAAAAATAAACAGCTGCCCAAAGGAAAGCAGATTTCATATTCACCACACAAGGAAGCATTTAGTCATTCTTTCTGCACAAATATCAAGATGCTGTATGATTTACTCTTGGGTGTAAAGTTTCTTGTTTGTTTGGTGGGGTGAAATGGCTAGGTTAATACCTATGGAACAGTGCATCATAGATGGGTGCACCAGCCAATGCATCCAAATCATAGCTTGCTGCTCCCAAATGTATTGAGTTCTATTTGTTACTTGTGAATAAAACATTTGGATTTACATTTTTTCACATGCATATGAATGGTCTCTCAATATGAACATATATACACTATGTGCAGAGAAAGTTAACAGGAATGTCTACGGTTTTTATTCTTCATATATATAGTTTATGTAAAACTTTGGGGGGAATGCGCAACCTTTAACATAGCTAAGTTTTGGGGTTATTATTTCTTTTTCTGACAGCGTCTAATTTATTTATTTTGAAAATTATTTTCATTGTTCTTTGTTGATATTGCTGTAGCAGTAAAGTTTAAGTTTCTTTTTTTTCAATAAAAAATCATACTTTATGTGTTAATTGTACCCTTTGTTGTTTGTTCTGTGATTAGTTTTTCATCTTCATTTTTACAGAGGCTTGTGGAGGATTCTAGAAACCATTATCACTTTGTGATTCTACAATGTAAGTAACAATATTTGTAACACAGTATTTTCCTTAAATCTATGGATAATATTGCTGTATGTATTTTCAAAGACTATGAGGGTGCCTTTATGTAACTGAATTAAATATAGTTTAATTAACTTAAAGTAAATCAAATTACTCATTAGTATTAATACCTTCAAGTTTTACAATGCATTTGATTTTGGAAAGGATTTAAATACCTAGCTTAACAGCTCTAGCATGGTACAAAATTAATTAGCATTATACATATCTGAGTTCCTTTCAAGACATGCACAGAAGGGATAACACAGTTCAAAAGATAAGGAGCTCCAAAAGTCTCTTTTTAAATTTACTAATTAAAGAAGGTATTTGCTATTGTGAGCAACTGAACTAAAACAAGATTAGTTAAAAAAATGCACCAGCTCTACAGAAGTATTAAGAACTGAATCATAAGTTATCTGACAATGTTATTTTACTTGACTTCAAACTATTTTAATTGTAATGAAACTAGAAAGGGTACCTATCTTAATCTTAGTGAATGTCTTTTTTCCATAGTGATTAAATTATGTGGTTAAAATGAAAAATAAGAAAGAAACATAAGAAAAGTAGTTTTCTTTCTAACATGACATATTTCCATAAGATACAGTTCCACCTTCTGTTTTGTTAAAATCATTTTCAGGCTTATGTATAAGTTCTCTTTTGAAAATCATTTTTTGTAAAATCATAGACTCTGACCACTGCGTTAGTTCATGCTCTCTGTTTATTTTATTTTTTAACAGCATGGTGAAGAAATTTCTGAGCATTCTAAAGTGCAGTGATATCAAATGTACAAGTAAAAAGGAACTGAAATACTCTAAGAGATTATTCAGCAAGTCATGATAAAATCTAATACAAAAAGAAACCTGTAGCAACTTGCGAAATTTGTTTCCTTTCAGAAAGTTTATTTTCAATAATGAGGCAGGTTACTAAAACCAGCCAAAGATCAGATTGCCTCAGAGAGACTAAAGCAAAAACTGATGTTAATACTGAAAGTGTAAAACTGTAGGACTATATAAAACTTGTCATGGGGCTTGCTTACCTTACTGTGAATTAGTCTTACGCTGTTTAGCGGTTCCTTTCGCTTTCTCTGCTTGCTGTACTGCTGTACCGCATATCATTTTCCTCTGCTTTGCCTAGGAATGTTTTGTAACATCAGTGGCCATGTGCCTGGGCTGGCAAATGGCCAGGACATTGCTGGTGTTTCTGGGCTGCTGTGATGAACAGACTGAAACTCCAGCATGAACCTGAGTCAAAACAACTCTGCAGACACTAAAGTCAGTGAAGAAAGAAGGGCAGGAGGTTCTTCAGGTGACAGAGCAGAGATTTTCCTGCAGCCCATATTGAAGACTATGCTGTCCCCTTGCAATCCATGGAGGTTAACAGTGGAGCAGAGATTCACCTGCACCCCATGGAGAATCCTATGCTGAAGCAGGTAAATGTCCAAAGGACTGCACCTTCCATGGAAGGGATCCATGCTGGAACATTTAATGACAAACTGCAGCTTGTGGGAAGGATTCTCGTTAGAGAAGTTTGCAGAGAGCTGTTTCCTGTAAGAGAAATCCCGCACTGAAGCAGGGCAAGAGTGTGAGGAGTTCTCCGCATGATGAGGAAGGAGAGGGAAAAACAATGTGTGATGAGCTGACCACAATCTCTATTCCCCATCCTCTTGCATTGCTTGGGGCAGGAGGGAGAAGGCAAAGAAATCAGAATAAAGTTAAATCCAGGATTTTAATTGCACGTTATGGGAATTACTATAGCAGGAACTCCTTGTTGCTAGCTAGGCTAGGAGAAAGAGGAAGAGTTTATTGCAATGTTAAACCCTATAACTCAGCCCAAAGAAACCAGGGTTGGAGATTGTAATAGAAATACCTTTATTTTGTTGTAAGCCATGGTTTGATTTGCATGTTATAGGAATAACTATAGCAGGAACCATATGAACCAATGGAGGACAAGCCGTACAAGAAGAAGCTCAAGTGCAGCAATGATCTGACCCGAGGTTGTTTTGGTGCCCAGTAACTCCATGTGACACACCGCGTCTCCTGTCCTGAGTGACCACCATAACAGATAGAGCCAGAAGTCATGAACTCAATGGACATTTGCTGGACATTTGTAGACTTTTAAGGACATTTTATAGACATTTCAAAGGAATGGTCCATAGATCAAGGGAATGATATATGTGTATTATATCAAAGGATGGGAAGGGTGGGTGTGGCGGATGCACTCAACAACCCCCTCCAACCAAACCAGCAGGAGTTTGGTCCAGGCTCCAGAAGGGTAATGAAAATGTATGGGACAGTATGGGACCTGAGCATGATGTGAATGTTACAAAATAAGGGGTAGTCAGTGTCCTGGCTTCAGCTAGGACAGAGTCATTTTTCTTCCTAGTAGCTGATATAGTGCTGTGGTTTGGATTTAATGTAAGAACAATGTTGATAACACACCAGTGTTCTGATTGCTCTTAGGCAGTCAAGGACTTTTCAAGCTTCTCATTCTGGCCTGCCAACAAGAAGGCTAGGAGTACACAAAAGGACACAAAAGGATAGGAGGAGACACAGCTCAGACAGTTGACCCTAAGTGGCCAACAGGATATTCCATACCATATGATACCATGCTCAGTATATAAAGCAGGAGGAAGAAGAAGAAAGAGGGAAACATTTGCAGTGATGGTACATGTCTTCCCAAGTGACCATTACACATGATACTGCCTGGCCTTCCTGAAGAATGCTAAACACTGTCTGCTGATGGGAAGTAGTGAAGGATTTCCAGTTTTATCACTTTTATTCTTCTGATTCTCTGTCACATCCAGGTGTGGGGGAGTGAGTGAGTGGCTTTGTGGTGCTTATTTGCCAACTGGGACTAAACCACAACACTAAAAAAAACAATAACATATCAATCTGGGCCAGTGCTGTCTGAGGGTACCACTCATGACAGCTGGAGCAAAATGGTAAAGAACACCCTTTTTTTCTGACAATGTAAACATCAGGCCTGCAGGAGAGTGGGAATAAGCACCTGCTCACCACTGCATATTATTGTTTGCCAGATGATTTTCTATCTAATAGTGTAAGAATACTTCCACTCAACCAGTGAAACTCTCCTACGATAGCCAGTCTACATATAGACCTACAGTAGAGAGTGTATTTTGACATACAGCAAAATACTGAGACAATGGTATTACAAAAACATATTGGTTTGAGTAATATATGTATTGGCAAAACTATGCTGATATCTTTATTGGGTGATGTGAAGAAGTAAGCCAATAATTGTTTATTGAGACCATTCAGAGAATCGCTTTGGCTATGAGATCACTTTGTCAAACAAGATAGAGATTTTGAATAAATGAATTTTAAACTTATCAAAGTTGAATAGGAGAGGAAGAGGGATTGAGTAGGACTATGTTATCACAAGCAGGATAAAAATTGTCATCATTGATCAGAGCAACACTGTGCACTGATTTTCAACCCCGTCAATTTGAGGAAGACTCGTCTCTGTTTACATATGGAGCAAGATGGTAAATAAGTTAAATTAAACACTGAAGTTATCAGATCAAAGACTAGAAGGTATTGAGCAATCACAAGAAGCATACCAGAGAGGGGAAGGAGACTGCTAAGAAAGGAGTGGGGAAACTTGCAGATTTCTTACTCTCTGAACAACCAGGATGAATTGACAGGATGGCAGTAAATGATGTAATAAAATAATGCAGTAGGAATGTAAAACCGATCTACACCAAGAAACAAATCAGAGGTGTGTGACTGGAAAGGTAAGAAGGATATAAAATCACAGAGCTTAATTATTTCAAAGAAATATTCAGAAATTTTGAATAAGTGCAGTAATTTCTCAATTTGTAATTTTTTATTGTATTTCTGATCTTCAATTAACTTTTTAATATTAAGAAACCAGTGACATGTAGACTATGTGATGTTTACTTATATAAGCTTATGTATATCAGAGTTCTGTATTTGTTTATTTTCACTTAGAAGGAAGAACAATACTAATTTACTAGGTGTCAAGCCTTATCAATATTGTTCATATAGGAAACATTATTCAATGTGTATAAAGGTTGCAGTATCGAGCTCTAAAATTCAGACTTTGGACGTCGGCTCTTCAGTAGTAAAATGGCTACCAAGAAAACCCATAGTCTTCTAGACTTGCATTACACATGGCAATACTCTCAGATAAAAGACTGGACCAATTACTAATTGCCTTTGAGAAGAAATTTTGTATTAAACGGGATCATCTTAGTCTTCTGTTAATGTTGCTTTTGTTACTTAGGATGATGCTATTTACTTGCATTCAGTAGAACACACAAGGTTTGAACTTGCAAGATTGAAGTTTACCTTCTTTCTTCCAGCATAATATCTCCAGGTGAAAAAACAACAAAACTGTACCAAAGAACTGTGATTCTCAGTTCAGTGCACAGCAAACCATATCTCAGAACTGGGGTACTCATTCTCTGATACTGTTACAGATACAGTGAAATGCTATTCATTAGTGCATAGTATATTTTGCTTATTCCTTCTATATGAACCAAGCCACAAACTCAAAGCTAACCAATGTCAATATGAAGCCAGTTTGAAAAGCAAATTCTTTAAAAAGCTTTGACACCTCAGTTAAGTAAAAAATCAGTTGCTGCAACAAAAATTACCTGAAATAAATGCCGCTCATTTGGACTCAGACGGAGATGTAGTAGAAATGAGATTAAACAGCTGTGAATTAAATTGGATCTTGTCCAGACTAATTTTTCTGATATACCACAAGGAGCAGTAGATTCCATGATAATTGTAAAATCAATGTTGTATTTTGTTATTTCCTATATTTTTTAATAAAAAGTACTAAATAGAAGCACTGAAAATGACAGTTATTACTTAAGGATTAAAAACAAACAGACAAATCAACAACAACAACAAACAGTAAGAGAATCCAGGAATACAAAAACTACAACTTCATATGCATGAAAATACCTGGCTTAAAAATGGATAAATCCAAAGAAGTAATTTTTCTCAAATAGAGAGAGTTTAATACCACATCCTGCATATATGATGAACATGTGCAGACTTGCACAGTTCACAAATGGGGCAAATACGTTAATGTTTCCTCTTCTGTTCTTCTTGAGTTTTGTCACTGTATGGCATGAGGATAACATATCAGACTCAAATTTTGTGGTGAAGAGGACTATACTGGGGAAGCGAAGGATGTAAACATTTAAAGAGCTCTCAAATATTTCATGCTGGTTGTAAAATATTATTACTAACTGTGTAACAGTGCCAGAGTGCTTATGCTATATCCTGGTTAAAAAACAGAAAAAAGACAGAGTGGAATGGGGTATTTCTTGAAGTTAAGTCTGAATGACACTACACAAAAAATAATGAATATCACATGTGGAAAATCTAATTAAAAGAAAGAAAACTTGGAGAAAAAGAAAAAAAAAACTGTAAAGGTTAAAGCTAAAAATGCTACTAAGCTAAAAAAGGCATGTTTCACTGAAAGATGAGGAGAATATGTTTACCTTGTGGATACCAGAGCTCTCTGATTTTTTCATTCTAAATGTGGTCCATATAAAGACATAGAAAGAAAGTCAAGGAAGGGAAATCTCAATATTGTTTGGTTTTACTGCCAATCTAAGATAATGGGTGTTAATAAATACAGGGGGAAAGAGAAAAGAAAAAAAATATAAAAAGAAAAGCCACAAATCCTAGAATCTGAGTTTTGATCTCTAAACAAAAAACAAAACAGAACAAAACAAAACAAAACACCAAAGACCTTCTCTCTTTTTTGATGTACCTAGGCTGGTAAGACCTCTTCTGTGAACACAGATATGCTGTTAGTAAAAACTACTTCTGTCAGTTTGGCTTATGCAATCAGGTGACGAAACTAAGGACAAGAAAATTCATTCTGCTAGAGGCATCTATCAGCATAGTTAAACCATCAAGGCTGACCCAACAAAAGAACTATATGGTGCTGTAGTAATGATATGAAAGAGCAAGTAGTCATCCAAAACAAAACAATGCAAGATAAGAAGGTGATAAAAGGTGAAGTGGAAGAGAAAAAGATGATTGCAGATTTGCAATATCTGGGGAATACATCTACAGATGGGCAAATTCTGCCACCATTGTCATCTTACTGTTGAGGAATCCCTCCGCAAGCCCCACCAAACTGTGTGAGTCAAGGTAAACCATTAAGCTGTGATTCAGCAAAAGGGCAACCCTGCCTACAGTGTTAAAAAGAAAAAAGACATTCACCCCTAGTTGAAAGCCAGAGATTACCTGAAGTTAAGACAAAGGAAAAAGAAAAACTGAGGTGTTAACATCTACCATTAAGAATTTGAGAATCAAAGACAGACAGTACTAAATTGAATGGGTACTCTTCTTTACTCCAGACAGCAGAAGACAGAAAGGATGTGGAGGATGCTCAGAGCACATGGCAATAGCATGGCCTGTCAGGCACCTCTGCAGACATGTGGGCCAAACTTCAGACCTGAAATAAAAAGATGGTGTGAATAGTCAACAGCAAATCTGTAGTTTCCTTGTGTTGCTGCTTAGCTCCTGGGAGAGAAGCATGACAAGAAAGCTGTTTCTTGTGAGTGTGTGAAGGAACTTGGCCTGAGGGTTTCCCAGAAAGAACATGACTGGTTCTTTCTACTGGCTTTCAGAAAAACTAACAAATGTATATTTTATAAATAAATGAATAATACTATGAAAATATCCTTGTTCTCAATGACTGATTTCTTACTAAATGGAGATAATTTTAGAAGACTTCAAACCTCAGGTTTTATTGGATTAAAAATATCAATATACTGTGCATACTATTTCTATCTTGTTTTTCTTCCTTAGGAAATGAATACTATAATGAACAAGCATTTTCACTTGGAGCATTCTTTGCGTTGTTTCACAAAATATTTCTTTGTTCACAAAGCTTTAACAATTACAGATGAACTGGAACATCCAAGTTATTTCTGAGCCTTACTGATGGATGTTACTCCTGACACATGGCAGCTACAAGCCAAGGAGAAAGGCAAGAAGAGTCTCTTCAGCTCAGGGAACACTCCTAGAAATATTTCACTCCAGAAGACTTTCTCCTTTCAGCCTCTAGTTTGTCACACTGTAACATGCCTGCTGATTACTCCTGCTCTGAAATGTAACCTATTCTTTCCCTCTCAACTCACCTTTCTCTCTCTGCTTCCTGTGACTGTGTTCCTCTGTGGATGCCAACCAGTAGAACCACCAACAATGGCACCCCATGGTTGAATGTAAAGCCTTTCTCCCTTTGTTACTGCTTACTTCCAGTCCTGTTTCTACCATTGCAAAGTGCTTGCAAATAACATTTCCATAGGAAAATAATGTAAAGTTGTATTGCATTTTTGCATGCTGTAATACTGAGACAATAGAGCAATCTTGTTTTGGAAAACACTTGGTTAGCAGTTTTAAATAATTGCCATTTGAAAATTTCTGGGTTTACTTCATGTGAAAGGATAAACAGATGCTGAGCTTTTCCTCTCTATGCTGTTTATTACTCTATATAGCTTTCTCACATCTTTTTTAATTTCTCATGTATCAAAGTTACAGTCACACCCCTTTCAGTCTTTTCATGCATGGAAGTAACTCCAAACCTATAAAAAATTTTTACCGTTTTCGAAGCACCTTGTTTTCACTATGATATCCTTGAGCACAGGTGGTCAAAAGAAGCTACATTTTCTAGTAAAAGAATAACACCTAGCTAATAAGGTTAAAATTTCCAATGTTATTTTGCATGATATATTATATTCTGATAATAAATAATCAGTCTGGTTTAAGGCCCTTGGAAAGCAAAGGTAAAATGCTGCAGCACATTACTGACTATTTTATGGTCTTGTTTAATAAAACGTATATCTTCTTTTCTAGATAAAATATAGCACAAATAAACAAATTCCAGGAAAGAAAACCAAGCCAAACCAATACCCAACAAACAAACAAGGACAAACATTTTTCTTGCATGAAAATTATTAGTTAGTTGGGAGAAAATATTAAAAAAAAAAATTATATTATGCTGGTTGTACTACTACAGCAAAAAACAGCTGAAACAAAAATCAGATACCAAAATGTGAATGGTTTCAAACTGAAACTTGACTTTACACTTCAAACTGAAGTGTTATTTTTAATTGATAGTTGGAAAGTAGTTATTAATCGATGATATAATTCCTAATTAATTAACATTTGGGGACATCAATTTAAACATTTCCTCAAATGAAGAGGGAAAAAAAAGGTTTGATTCAAAACATTAATCACTTATACTTTTTTTTTTTTTCCTAGTACCACACACACACACAAAGTGCATGTCACGAGAAGTTTTACTCAAAGTTCACTTTAGATTTCACTACAAAGTAGGAAAAAATGTTCAACAAAGAGAAGTATGACAGTGGCCATTTGCACTTAGCAAAGTACTTGTGTCGTATTTACATGGAAAGGTTTTGACAGTGAGGGGATGACTTCTTTGAGAAGACACCAGGAACTGTCCTCAAGCCAGACATAGCCATTTTCAAGCAGCTTGAAGACAGATCTGATGCTGCCCAAAATGGAGCCTACCAGCGATGCCAGTGGCACCTCTGTGATCACATATTTAAGAAAGGGTAAAAAATGCAATACAATAGCTAGGAGAAAGGATAGTGAGAAAAATGTGAAGTAAACAGCATTGCAGACACCAAGGTCAGTGGTGAGGAAGGGGGAAGGAGGTGCTCCAGGTGCTGGAGCGGAGATTCCCCTGCAACCCAAGGAGAAGACCCTGGTGATTGTCCCATGGAGGAACCCGTGGTACAGCAGGTGGAGATTCCCATGTCAGACAATGCTGCTGGCAGGAGATGCATCCAGAGGACCTCAGGCATGAACAAGTTTTCTGACAGAAACTGTGACCCATGGGGGACCAGTGCTGGAACACTCTGTTCGTGATGGACTGTACCTTGTGGAAAAGACCCATGCTGGAGGAGTTCTTGAAGAACTGCAGCCTGTGGGAAGGTCGTCGTGTTGGTGCAGCTTGTGAAGGGCTGTCTCTGATGGGAGGGATCATACACTGGAGCAGGAAAACAGAGTGAGGAGGAAGTAATGAGACAGATGAAGTGTGAGGAACTGATGACAACCCCCATTCCCTATACCCCTGAATCCACTCAGGGGGGAAGATGTTGAAGAGTCACAAGGGAACTTAAACCTGGAAAGAAGGGTGGTGGGAAAACATTTCTAGTTTTGGTTTTGTTTCTCACTATCCTACTTTATTTTTAATTGGTAATAAATTAATTTAATCTTTCAAGTCCAGTCTGTTTTGCTTGTGATAGTAGTTGGTGAACAATCTCACTGTAATTATCTCAACCTGAAAGTTTTTAGTTATCAGCAGTTTCGTGACCTCTGCCTGCTGCATTATTATGATAAATTTCTGAAAAGTATGAGGTGCGAAAGCACTTCCCTTCCCTTCTACTGCCATCTTTACACCTGTCTTTAGGTATAGTAAAACTTTGCCTTTCTTGACAACTAGAGTGCTTTAAAATGTTACGAACTTCATATGTTTTCTTACCACATCCATGTTTCTTCTTTCGTTTCTCAGCTATGGGGTTAAGAGCTTCACAACCCAGGACAAAGTTGGCCATGTTAGGGCAACCCACCACTATCACCAATGGAAACAAGTCACCTGGCTTCCCACAGAGATTGAAAGCAGTGGTTTTGGATTGATAGAGGAGACCTTTGGTAGAAGCAAGAGAAGATGTGACAGAAACAGTGTCAAAATATTTCTTCTCTCCAGTTGCTTGCACAGTGAACACAAGCTTAAACCTACAGGCACAGTGAAAGCTTCATTTTAACTGAATAAATATATTTTAAATAAATGTAACTGTAGAATTGCATAGAGGAAAAATGGCATGGTTTATGAAAAAAAGGTCCAGCTCTATTAAAATGATAAAAAATATATCACAAATTATGTTTTCAAAATGACAGTCATGCAGCTAGAAAGAACATTTAAGAACATATTAATAAAGAATAATATATCAACAACAGTCTACTATTTTAATATGCATTTTATGGATTATACTACCACACTTATGTTCTGTGAGAGATTGATTTCTCATGGCAAGTACTGTATATCTGTCATTTAGAAATTGAATAACATGAACAGTTCTGGTGAATAATATACATATATTTCTATATTTGAGCAAATATCATTTGGGAAATGGCATTAAGTCCTTGAGTAAAATCCAGAGAGGCAAAATGGTTATTTACAGTATGTTTGCAATGAAACATTCATCATTCCCTAGCTATTTTCTATTTGAAACTCTTCACATTACAAAAAAGGGAAAGAAACTTTCCCTTTAAACTCTGTTAGATAGGGAGTGTAAGGTAGTTGTTCAAAAAGACTCAAGAAAAGGTGCTTTGTACCTTCTAGAATGGGCAAATAACTAGATGATCTTTAAGGTCCCTTCCAACTCAAACCATTTTATGATTCTATGATACTTTCCTGTCTGTTTCTGTTTAACAAGCAACTAATTGACTTTGCAGGAATCATAGTAGGTCAAATCATAGGTACACTTCTAGCATTCTCAAATGCACATATCAATAAAGCAACACAAAAGTTTGTAATTGCTTTTTTTAATGATTAGCACAAGAGGTACTATAATTTCTCCATATATGTATATATATGGAGAAATTAATATTGATAATATTTTTTTCTTTATTAAATGTTTTTGGAGACTGTTGCCATTTCTGGTTGTGTCAGATGGTTACTTTAAATTTTCAATCTATTACATAAGGAAAATCCTCTCATAGACATGGGTGTCTCTCAGAATGTTTTCAGCTATCAAAATACAATTGAGGGGTTGTGATTGACACATAGATTTATTTGCAATTATATTTTTTCTTAAGTAAAAATATTGAAATAATTTTCATGATGGACAGAAATATTGGTGTTAGTTTCAGACTTTACTGTCAAAAGATGAAAGAAAGATGAAAAATAAAGAAGAGTTTGTAAAGAATACTTTGTTTTGAAATTTTAAAATCTGTTTTAAAGTATCTTTGACTTAAATTGACTTCTGAGTGATACTTACTAAGTGGTATCAGAAATGCTTTCATATTAGAAAGATAACTTTGCTCCATACAAAGCATTTATCACCTACATCTTTCAAAAATGTCAGATGATGAGAGCTTAGTCTCATAATGCATCACTAAGACCTTACAAGTCTATGTAGAAATAGATCCTGTACTTGATAATATAACATCTATTGAAATATTGAGTTACTTATATCTGATAAAGAAGTTCTCAAAAAATAATTTTGAAACATTAAACCTGATTTGGATAGGTCAAAGACTACTCAGTTTAATAATAATTTATGTATTTTTTATAGGACCCTGTAGCGTTTCAAGTCTAGTCTTCGATAACTTAAGTAAATGGTGAGTTAGAAATTCAGTTGCCAAAATCAGACTGTCTTCTGTAGTCTCTAACTGACAATTAGTGCACGATTTTTCACAGATTTTATTACTAGACCATTGATCGTTCATTTTTCAACTCTCAAAACAATTTAACATAGTTTCTTTCATGCTGAGAATAACATATTCATATTATTTGATTTTTAATGAAACCAAATGACCCTTTAAATTTGCAGCAGGACTCTTTAATTTTGCATGAGTTTCTTTACTGCTGTTCATTTAATTCTCTGTTTCTATTAACCATCTGCAAGCATTCGAGTCTATGACAATTATTCAGCTGTGCCACATCATGACTGACATATTTTATAAATGTTTAAAAGAAAAAGGCAGCAAGAAAGGGAGGAAAAAGCCCCAAATCTAGACCAAAAATCACAGTTCAGAATCCTATATTTTCCATTCAGCTGAGACATTTGAATAGCAATTATTTGTCTGATTGTAAATCCAACCTAATTGCATCTTGTCTTTCTTTCTGATGAGCACTTCATGATGATGATTAAAAGATGTTCACTCCACACTGATAGCCAGAGGGTCCTGAAGAGAAAGGACTATGCAGACAAAAATGGTGTTATTCTGTTTCTATTAGTTCAGTTATGATTTTTCAAGCAAAAAAGAATGCCCACATATTCAAGTGAGAAAGAATATTGGTTTAGATGTCTATCATCTCCCAGTTTGCCCTCCACATGGGAAGAATTGAGCTAGTGTTCATTAGAAAGTCCTTTAAGTAACAAACATTACTGAGAGGCCAAGCTGGGGTAATAAGTGTTGATTAACTAGGCCACCTTCCTGCATAAATTTAGAAAGCTGTCTTTTCCCCTCTTTTTAAAAATCTTCCATTCAGAAGAATCTCAGTGATTGTTCAAATCTTTCGCATTACTAAAACATTTAGGCAGAGTAATTTATTCTTGATTTTTGCATATTTATTAATGAGTTAGGTAGAAATGTTAGGCAAGCTCTGTCGCACAGGGAAGAGTATTCACAGGTTTTCATCCATCTCTGTCTCACAGGAGTATGATAAGTTAGATTTCTGCTGCAAACTTTAATCAACAATTGGAACCAAATGACTGTAGAATTAGAAATCTCTTATGTCATTGCCATTTTTGTCTCGGTTTTAAAAGTGTGATGAAAACCCTGTCAAAAGCATGGAACCCACACTGTCTGGAAGAACATATATCACTGAGTATTAAAAGAAATTTATAATATTTAAGGGAAAGAATGAAGGAAGAAAAAATAAAGACAAATACTTTTGCGTGTTCTTTTTGATAAGTATTTTTGGTTTGGCATAGATTGGTATACAAAATTAAGAATGTCTTCAGAGGACTCATTGTCATACTTTCTTGCAACAGCTTGGATTAATTTCTTCAAAGTTAAAAAAAAAAAAAAAATCAGGCACAGAACAGTCATTTTCATTATCAAGAGTTCCCAGATGAAACCAGATGCCATGCCAAAGATGATAGATCAAAATCCTTGGCTCCCTTTGTTAGGGTAAAGAAGAAAAATTTGGGAACTTTTGTAGTGATGGGCAAAGTACATTAAAGAAAATAGAATGGAGTTTGGATGTCATCTAAACTGAAGAGATCTGAAGATGAAGGAACTTCTGTCTAGTCAATTCTTCCCTTTTTATATTGCATAAATACTCATTAGTTTTTCTCTCAAATCTGAAAAGTACAGATGATTCACCTTACAGTTCCCAATGATGAAAAACAAAACCTGTACAGAGAGAGTATAACTTTTCTTCAGGACTATAATACTACCTGAAAATTCAAATCTCATAACTCTTGGGTATGGTACATTTCTTACAAAAAATATATGAGTTATGTTGGCCCCCGTTAGCCACTTCTCTTTTCTTTTGCTGTTGGTGATGGTGGTTTTGTTTGCTTGTTTGGAGGTTTGTTTGTTTTTAGTTTAACAAACATAAAATAGATGGAATTTTTTTCACGATCCGTTCTAATCAACAGCTTTGTTCTTCCCTCCTGCTTCTTAATTCCCTGCTGCAGTAAGTTTGTTCTAACTTGAAATTTATATTCTATATATTTTTATTGTAAATTCTTTGCTTTAGAATGAAAATTATGATAAAATCTAATCATATAATATAACTAGGAAGGAGTGCAATTCTGATTTATATCTTCAAATAACTTTAGTGTTATTGGTTTTATCCTTCCTAGTGGGAGAAATATGACAGTTTAACTCTTCTTCAGTTTAAATCCTCCATATATGTCATTAATTTAGTACACTTGGAACTCATGTTGAAAGATAGATAAGTACTATATTTGATGTACTGTGTTAGTGTATACTTTCTGCAGATAAAAACTTAAGTCACCAGTTGTATTTTACTCATTACCTTTGTTCAGCTGATGCTCATGTACTTATAAAAAAAGCCTTTTTCCAGGGATCAGTACAATATCACTCCAGGATTTTGCACAGTGACTAGCTTTTAGCTTTCTGTAATTACCTGATTGTGTATTTACCTGAAAGGCATGAAAGATTGTGTATTTACCTGAAAGGCATGAAAGATTACAATTTGGACTACCTCTACCATTGATTCCTTCTTTAGAACTTGATAGGCTATAAAAATAGCAGTAAAAGCAGCACTCTTCATTTATAAAGTACTTCTCTGCATTCTTCCTTTCCTTTTTGAATGAAATATTGTAAAGAGCTGTCAACCTCAGCTTCTTATAGGAACTGTAATGTGACAGTAGATTAATTGCAAGTTCAAAGGTTGTAAATTTCAATACATAACTCCAAGGCAAACTGTAAATCCACTCAATATATATACAGCAGGATGTGATATCACATTTTTCATAGAAATTATAATAATAATTTTGTAAAATTTTAACTGTGAAAATGAATAGAACTTGATGTGGGACACCTACTTACAGTTAAATACAAGAGACAGATTCACTTTTAAGGTTAATCATCTGAAAAAAGCCTAAATCCAGCCTTACTTCTGTGATATTCGTTTGCAACTATGCAATTACCCTTATTCTTAAATAGCTGTCCTTTCCCTTAGGATTCTTACTTTTCAAAATTTTTCACAGATACAAGAACAACCTTTTTGGTCCTTCTTTTCAAATTTCCCAAGTGTGCTTGCACTTAAGGCTGCAGAACAAAAACTGTTAGTCAATGGTGGTTTTATGAAGAAAAGTTTTTACTGAATCTGTGTAAATTTAAATAAAGGTAAAGTATTCTTTAATCAATATATTTAATGTTATTTAGAAAGAGGATTTTCTATTAAGGCTGCCTGTATAACTGTTTAACTATGCTTTAAAAAAACTTTGAATTCATTTGTGCTGCATCTCAACACAACCAAAATTGTGTTTACAAAGGTTTTAAATAACTTTTAAGCATATACAACTGCTCTGCATTAATACTTCTAGAAGGTGATAAAACCTCATATTTACCAGATCCCTGTTTGATGATTCATGCTAAATTATTTCCTTTATTGACAAAGACATCCTTACTTCACGGCATGTCTGAAAAGATCACCATTATTTTCAAAAAAATTGACGCATGTAAGTTTTGTATCAGAGGTCCTAGATCAAAATACTGTACGTTTTGTATGCACTTCCTTCCCTTCCCTTCCCTTCCCTTCCCTTCCCTTCCCTTCCCTTCCCTTCCCTTCCCTTCCCTTCCCTTCCCTTCCCTTCCCTTCCCTTCCCTTCCCTTCCCTTCCCTTCCCTTCCCTTCCCTTCCCTTCCCTTCCCTTCCCTTCCCTTCCCTTCCCTTCCCTTCCCTTCCCTTCCCTTCCCTTCCTTTGGAATAGGAGAAAAGGGAGAGAGACTCACAACTTGGAAAGTTAAAAAAGCTTTATTAATAATACTGGTAATGAGAGAAGATAACGAAAAATATACAAAACCAATACTGCGTATCCCAGAGCAGTGCAATTGTGGACTGCTGCAGGGGCTGCTGTTGCACCAGCAGCTGCAGGGCAGACACCAGGAAATCCTAGATTGAACTCAGCAGTAGACAGGAACTGGATTCAAGGATGCACAGACTGGAACCAGGATTAGGACTGCAGCAAGGAGAACAGCAGGGTCTTCTTCAGATGCCAATCTTGGACAAAATGCATGAAAGTCCTGTGATCTCCCAGCTTTAAACTGTGTGAGACATGGATGGCATGGAATGCCTTGTTGGTCAATTAGGGTCACCCATTCTGTCCTCTACCTCTCCGCCAGTATAAAGCTCTCCCTTATGTGCCATATGAAATTTCTCAGTGACCTTGGCTGCTATAGCAATAATAGATAAACCTGGCCTTTTCTCCATAGCACTCTTACTGTAAGTTCAGTAAGACTGTAAATATCAGGTGTTATCAGCTCTGAAGCAAACACTGAAAAACATGCAGCCAGCTTCAGAAAAATACAGTTACTTAGAAGAACCTAGCTGAAAGGAAAAATCACTAACAAAGAATTGGTCTTGTTTTAATCAAGAACAGGACAATATTTCCGTATTCACCCAAGATTGCTTTATGTTTTGTGGATGATGTAATAAGACAACTAACACGAAATTTTTGCTCTTGCATTATTTTATTGAAATTTTGATCTAAAGTATCTGAAATATAATTAAGGGGGGGGGGGGGGGGGTGGGCGGGTAGAGGCAGGAGTGGTGCGTGTGTGTGTGAAATAAATGAATCTAAGAGCTTTTCCTAAACACAACTTAGATGGATTTCTATGAACTTGGGAAAGAACTCTTTGGGTTTGCTTCATTAGTCCAAATATTATGAGTTTTCACTATATAAGACTTACAGAAACCTATAGGCCTAATCTGCCTGCAGAGACACTGCCATGCAGTATTGACATCCAAGCCGTACTCCAAATCAACTTTCTTCAAATAAAATTTTTCACTAGTTTCATTCCAAGATTTCATTCAAGGTCATTCTGGAGCAGATCCAACTATTATGTTCTGAAGTTGAGCTTTGAGGACACCATAAGCTTCTGACCATCTCACCAGGGCATCTGCTATGTGAATGAGCCTGGAAATCCTGTTGCTGGCTCAGTGGCCTACTGTGTTGTTGTAGGTGGTCAGTCCTGGGCAAGCAATACAGAAAAGAATCCATCCTAGAAAACTAGTGGCACTCACTGTCACATTGAGTGAGGAAATTCGTAGACACACTGGGGGGAACAAATGTCAAGAAATTACACCTTACACCTCTAATTTCTTGCTTCTTTCTCCCACTCCTGTAGCTGGTCTCTCTACTCTTGAAATCCTTCTCTAAGTTATCTCATAGTATACAAATTTGTATTTAGCTATACCAGACTGCATTTTGTCTGGATGAACCCAAGTCATAAGCATACATCTTCATGAGAGAGATTCCTTAAAATCGTGGTTGCCATTTGTGAGGCCTGGATACACTTTCTGAAGCTCTGGCACTCTGAATGTATGGTAAAAACAAGAATTTCTGGTAACTATTCATGATCATTTCAGTAAATACATAACTTTTAATTTAGTATACACATATACGTTGCTATACACACCTACGCATGTGCACATATATATTTATGTATTTCATGTATAACTTCATCAAATGATTCTTTTTATTCTTATGATAAAAAACATATGCTTTTTTTGCAAGCAAGTGCCGAGGTTTGATTGCAGGGTGACAATAAGCAGTGGCAGATGTATTGTTAGTCCCCTCTCCCTGCCCTGTCTCCCTCTTTAGCCCTTTCCTCTCCTCATTTCCCAATAAGGACAAGCGATTGGGAGGCAAAGAAGGACAGAGAGAAGAGAGTTGGAGAAAATTAAAAATGTTTTACTAATGCTATTAATAAAAGTAGAGAAAATAATTCAAAATATATAAAACCAATCTTGAAAATCCCGGCAACTGCTCCAGCAGATGTAAGGCAGGCACCCTGAAGTCCTGGACTGGACTCTGCAGCCAGCCAGAACTGGATTCAGTATGTCACTAGGCCTCAGTTCGCAGGAATGACTCATAAGGCACTCTCCTAATGTCAGCCATAAGGAAAAGGAGCGAGATTTTTCTGGTTTTTTTTTTTTTTTCTGGTTGAAAAGAATTAGCCAACTTAAATTGTATGCATTCAACAGAGTTAGTATGATCAGTAAATATAGCCAAGGGTAAAAATTAAATATATGAAAAGGGTTTATTTTTCCCTTTTCTTCAGACTACAGTCAGAAATCTTCTGTCTTGGTAAGCAAAGAAACAAACGTTTATTTCACAATGATTTAAGCTTAATATACCATAGTGGCATATACGTGTCTTTGGATAGAAGTCCTAGAAACAAGTATGTCATTAATAAAGAAAATAATAATTCAAAACTGGTTCATTTTATTGTTTTGTGTTGTATTGTATGCCTTTCCTAAAATGGGTTTT